>NC_143024.1:43304000-43482000 GCF_057628025.1 Oncorhynchus mykiss
AAAATCTACAATGGAATGGTTCAAAAATAAACATATCCAGGTGTTAGAAGTCAAAGTCAAGACCTGAATCCAATTGAGAATCTGTGGAAAGAACTGAAAACTGCTGTTCACAAATGCTCTCCATCCAACCTCACTGAGCTTGAGCTGTTTTGCAAGGAGGAATGGGAAAAAATGTCAGTCTCTCGATGTGCAAAACTGATAGAGACATACCCCAAGCGACTTACAGCTGTAATCGCAGCAAAAGGTGGCGCTACAAAGTATTAACTTAAGGGGGCTGAATAATTTTGCACGCCCAATTTTTCAGTTTTTGATTTGTTAAAAAAGTTTGAAATATCCAATACATGTCGTTCCACTTCATAATTGTGTCCCACTTGTTGTTGATTCTTCACAAAACAATACAGTTTTATATGTTTATGTTTGAAGCCTGAAATGTGGCAAAAGGTGGCAAAGTTCAAGGGGGCCGAATACTTTCGCAAGGCACTGTATATGGGACTTTGGGGGCAAAACGGATGGTACTGTGATAGACTGCATCCAATTTTCTGAATAGAGTGTTGTAGTCTATTTTGTAAATGACATCGCCAAAGTCAAGGATCGGTAGGATAGTCAGTTTTTCGAGGGTATATTTGGTAGCATGAGTGAAGGAGGCTTTGTTGCGAAATAGGAAGCCAATTCTAAATTTAACTTTGGATTGGAGATGCTTAAGGTGAGTCTGGAAGGAGTTTATAGTCTAGCCAGACACCTAGGTATTTACAGTTGTCTACGTATTCTAAGTCAGAAACTTCCAGAGTAGTGATGCTAGTCGGGTGGGCGGGTGCGGGCAGTGATTGGTTGAAGAGCATGCATTTCGTTTTACTAGCACTTAAGAGCAGTTGGAGGCTACGGAAGGAGTGTTGTATGGCATTGAAGCTCGTTTTGGAGGTTTGTTTTACACAGTATCCAAAGAAGGGCCAGATGTATGCAGAATGGTGTCTTCTGCGTTGAGGTTTATCAAACAATTACCCGCAGCAAGAGCGACATCATTGATAGATACAGAGAAAATAGTCGGCCTGTGAATTGAACCCTGTGGCACCCCCATAGAGACTGCCAGAGGTCCGGACAATAGGTCTTCCGATTTGACACACTGAACTCTGTCTGAGAAGTAGTTAGTGAACCAGGCGAGGCAGTCATTAGGGAAACCAAGGCTGTTGAGTCTGCTGATAAGAATGTGGTGATTGACAGAGTTGAAAGCCTTGGCCAGGTCGATGAAGATGGCTGCACAGTACTCTCTTGTATCAATGGTGGTTATGATATCGTTTAGGACCTTGAGCGTGGCTGAGGTGAACCAGATTGCGAACCTTTAGCATGGCCGTCGGAAACCAGATTGCATAGCGGAGAAGGTACGGTGGGACTCAAAATGGTGGGAGATCTGTTTGTTAACTTAGCTTTCAAAGACTTTAGAAAGGCAGGGCAGGATGGATATAGGTCTGTAACAGTTTGGGTCAAGAGTGTCTCCCCCTTTCAAAAGGGGGATGACCGCGGCCACTTTTCAATCTTTAGGAATCTCAGACGATACGAAAGAGGTTGAACAGACTAGAAATAGGGATTGCAACAATGGTGGTGGATAATTTTTATGAAGAGAGCGTCAAGATTTTCTAGCCCATCAGTGGGGATGCAGATTTTGCAGATCTTTCAGAACATCAGCTGTCTGGATTTGGGTGAAGGAGAAGCGTGGGGTGCTTGGGCCGGTTGCTGTGGGGGGTGCAGAGCGGTTGTCCAGGGTTGGGGTAGCCTGGTGGAAAGCATGGCCAGCCGTTTAGAAATGCTTATTGAAATTCTCGAATATCGTGGATTCATCAGTGGTGTCAGTGTTTCCTAGTCTCAGTGAAGTTGGCAGCTGGGAGGAGGTACTCTTATTCTTCATGGACTTTACAGTGATCCCAAAACTTTTTGGAATTAGTGCTGCAGGATGCAAATTTCTGTTTGAAAAAGCTAGCCTTTGCTTTCCTACCTGACTGTGTGTATTGGTTCCTGACTTCCCTGAAAAGTTTCATAATGCAGGGACTATTTGAAGCTAGTTCAGTATGCCATAGGGTGTTTTGTGCTGGTCAAGATGATATCTATGAGGGTGCCCATGTTTACCGATTTGGGGTTGTACCTGGTAGGTTCTTTGATCATTTGTGTGAGATTGAGGGCATCTAGCTTGGATTGTAGGATGGCCGGGGTGCTAAGCATATCCCAATTTAGGTCATCTAGCAGTACAAACTCTGACAATAGGTAGGGGGGCAATCAATTCACATATGGTGTCCAGGGCACAGCTGGGAGCTGAGTGTGCTCTATAGTGAGGGACTTATTTCTGGAGAGATAGAATTTTTAAAGTAGAAGCTCGAACTGTTTGGGCATAGACCTGGATAGTATGACAGAACTCGGCAGGCTATCTCTAAAGTAGATTGCAATTCCGCCCCCTTTAGCGGTTCTGTCTTGAGAGGAAAATGTTGTAATTGGGGATGGAAATTTCAGAATTTTTGGTGGCCTTCCTAAGCCAGGATTCAGACATGGTTAGAACATCAGGGTTGGCGGAGTGTGCTAAAGCAGTGAATAAAGCAAACTTAGGCAGATGGCTTTTGACGTTGACATGCATGAACCCAAGGCTTTTTTGGTTGCAGAAGTCAACAAATGAGAATGCCTGGACACACACAGGGCCTGGGTTAACCTCTACATCACCAGAGGAACAGAGGAAGAGCAGGATGAGGGTACAGCTAAAGGCTATAACGCCTGGTTATCTAGTGCTTTGGGAACAGAGAATAAAAGGAGCAGAATTCTGGGTGTGGTAGAATAGATTAAGGGCATAGTGTACAGACAAGGGTATGGTAGGGTACGAGTACAGAGGGGGTAAACCTAGGCATTGAGTGACGATGAGATAGGTTGCATCTCTGGAGGCGCCAGTTAAGCTAGGTGCGGTCTCTACATGTGTGGGGGGTGGGACAAGGGGGCTATCTGAGGCATGGTGAGCAAGACTAGGGGCTCCGCAGTAAAATAAAACAATGAGAGCTGTCCTAAACAACTGTATACAAGGCATATTGACGTTAGAGAAAGGCATAAAGCAATCACATGTTTTGATTGGGAGAGCTAAGACAACAACGTGTGAAACAACAACGGGTAACCAGCTAGGACAACAACAACGGGTAAATGGCGATGTATGGGCAGAGAGGGTCAGTTAGCTACACACAGGGCCTGAGTTCGAGGCTGGGGCCGACAGATAGACAAAATGAAGTACCGTGTTAAATGAACAGTCCAGCAGGCATCAGCTGTGTAGCCGAGTGATCATAGGGTCCAATGAGCAGCAAAGATGAAACAGGAAGCCGTTCGGTAGTCAATTACTACACAAGGCGAGCGGGAGCCACAGCGTTCAGGAAGCTGGCAGGCCGGGGCATGCAGATGGATCAACAACAACATCCATGACGCAGAGGCCGAATTACGTCAGCAGACCAGCAGACCAGTCGTAATGGATCGGCGGGGCTCCGTATCGACAAAGGTTCAGGCCAATTGGCAAGAGAGGTATTGTAGTTGGTGTACTTTGTTTGCTAGCCGGGAAATGGGCCTAGCTCGAGGCTAGCTTGAGGCTAGCTGGTGCATGCTTCTGGGAAAGGGCATTAGCCACAATAGCCATTCGGTAGCAACTAGCTGCGAAGATCCGGTGTCGAGGTCCAGAGCTTGCGGCAGGAATCCAGTGATGTAGTAGAAGAAAAAGCAGTCCGATATGCTCAGGGCTATTGTGCTGTGCAGACTGGCAAATATTATCCGGTCTATCCAAGCCCAGCTAATTAGCTGGCTAGCCTCTGATAGAGGTTTCAGTTATAAGGTATAAAAAAATAGCAGATCTGTACCACATTGGGTGAGGCGGGTTGTAGGAAGGTGTATTTAATTTGAAAATGGAAAAAAGAGATTGAAATATAATGAAATGTATACAAAAAAAAGACAATATTTACATGGGACGAAAACGAACACGTCTTACTGCTCCGCCATCTTGGTTCCGCCATCAGGCTTTGAGGCAAGTAATTCATTTATCACATGGCTTTTTCATGCATTCTGATTCTGAGTTATTAATTTTGTTCCAGAGAAAAATACCTGTGGTATTGATTTCTGTGAATGTCAGACCACTGTGCAGGTTACATCTGGACGTACAGACCATTTTCCCCTCTCTGTCATTGTTGTGAAGTGATGGATTGCCGTTACTGAAGAGATAAGGTGTGTGCCTGCATTCGCTTTTTAATCATGTATATGTCAGAGAATTTCTCATAGCTGTGTGAATGACCGTGTGTGTTTTCAGGCTGAAGAGGGATCTTGGATGTTGTGTGAAGGTGTGTTGGAATATTGTTTGTGCCTGTGCGTGTGAGTGTGTGTGTGTGTGTGTGTGTGTGTGTGTGTGTGTGTGTGTGTGTGTGTGTGTGTGTGTGTGTGTGTGTGTGTGTGTGTGTGTGTGTGTGTGAGAGAGAGAGAGATCAGGGCAGCAGGACAGGCTTTGGCAGTGTGCAGAGGGGAAGCCTTGCCCTTTGAGGTTTGGTTGTTCTGACTGCACTGGGCCAGATGGGGATAATGGAATGTCATTCTGTCAGCTCCTTGGCTGATTAGGGAGTGTTTGTTATTTATTGATTGTCTTTCATGGTGAATTATCTATGCACAGGTCAGTGGCAGCATTTTATTCCCGAAGCTCTGATGGTTCGCTATCCCCATCCTCTCACAAAATCAATGAGCAAAAATAAAATAGAATTTAAAAAATGGGGGGAATTAGCAGACATTTCAGCACGGCCAGTGACATGCATATGTTAGCAGATTCAGCATGAGGTCTCGATCCCGCTTAAACTTCTAATTTCCATAAAACCTCCTATTTCTGAACTTCTCACACAATTTAAGTGATACACTTCAGTTGAAGCGGCATGCTTTACATTTCCTATTATCAAACTATCAAAACAATTAGCTTGAGTTAGCATATTCGCTAGATATTACCAGAATACAATTTAAAAAAACAATTTTCTGATTGAAAACGGCCAATGTGGTGTTGGTAGTAGCCATATACATATATTCTAGGCCCAAAATTGACGAAAAAGTATACAGTGCCTTGCGAAAGTATTCGGCCCCCTTGAACTTTGCGACCTTTTTGCCGAATTTCAGGCTTCAAACATGAAGATATAAAACTGTATTTTTTTGTGAAGAATCAACAACAAGTGGGACACAACCATGAAGTGGAACGACATTAATTGGATATTTCAAACTTTTTTAACAAATTAAAAACTGAAAAATTGGGCGTGCAAAATTATTCAGCCCCTTTACTTTCAGTGCAGCAAACTCTCTCCAGAAGTTCAGTGAGGATCTCTGAATGATCCAATGTTGACCTAAATGACTAATGATGATAAATACAATCCACCTGTGTGTAATCAAGTCTCCGTATAAATGCACCTGCACTGTGATAGTCTCAGAGGTCCTTTAAAAGCGCAGAGAGCATCATGAAGAACAAGGAACACACCAGGCAGGTCCGAGATACTGTTGTGAAGAAGTTTAAAGCCGGATTTGGATACAAAAAGATTTCCCAAGCTTTAAACATCCCAAGGAGCACTGTGCAAGCGATAATATTGAAATGGAAGGAGTATCAGACCACTGCAAATCTACCAAGACCTGGCCGTCCCTCTAAACTTTCAGCTCATACAAGGAGAAGACTGATCAGAGATGCAGACAAGAGGCCCATGATCACTCTGGATGAACTGCAGAGATCTACAGCTGAGGTGGGAGACTCTGTCCATAGGACAACAATCAGTCGTATATTGCACAAATATAGCCATTATGGAAGAGTGGCAAGAAGAAAGCCATTTCTTAAAGATATCCATAAAAAGTGTTGTTTAAAGTTTGCCACAAGCCACTTGGGAGACACACCAAACATGTGGACGAAGGTGCTCTGGTCAGATGAAACCAAAATTGAACTTTTTGCAACAATGCAAAACATTATGTTTGGCGTAAAAGCAACACAGCTCATCACCCTGAACACATCATCCCCACTGTCAAACATGGTGGTGGCAGCATCATGGTTTGGGCCTGCTTTTCTTCAGCAGGGACAGGGAAGATGGTTAAAATTGATGGGAAGATGGATGGAGCCAAATACAGGACCATTCTGGAAGAAAACCTGATGGAGTCTGCAAAAGACCTGAGACTGGGACGGAGATTTGTCTTCCAACAAGACAATGATCCAAAACATAAAGCAAAATCTACAATGGAATGGTTCAAAAATAAACATATCCAGGTTTTAGAATGGCCAAGTCAAAGTCCAGACCTGAATCCAATCGAGAATCTGTGGAAAGAACTGAAAACTGCTGTTCACAAATGC
This sequence comes from Oncorhynchus mykiss, assembly GCF_057628025.1. Lineage (NCBI taxonomy): Eukaryota > Metazoa > Chordata > Actinopteri > Salmoniformes > Salmonidae > Oncorhynchus > Oncorhynchus mykiss. Next base: position 43,310,353 of record NC_143024.1, read on the forward strand.
TCTCCATCCAACCTCACTGAGCTCGAGCCGTTTTGCAAGGAGGAATGGGAAAAAATGTCAGTCTCTCGATGTGCAAAACTGATAGAGACATACCCCAAGCGACTTACAGCTGTAATCGCAGCAAAAGGTGGAGCTACAAAGTATTAACTTAAAGGGGCTGAATAATTTTGCATGAGCTGAAAGTTTAGAGGGACGGCCAGGTCTTGGTAGATTTGCAGTTGTCTGATACTCCTTCCATTTCAATATTATCGCTTGCACAGTGCTCCTTGGGATGTTTAAAGCTTGGGAAATCTTTTTGTATCCAAATCCAGCTTTAAACTTCTTCACAACAGTATCTCGGACCTGCCTGGTGTGTTCCTTGTTCTTCATGATGCTCTCTGCGCTTTTGACGGACCTCTGAGCCTATCACAGTGCAGCTGCATTTATACGGAGACTTGATTACACACAGGTGGATTGTATTTATCATCATTAGTCATTTAGGTCAACATTGGATCATTCAGAGATCCTCACTGAACTTCTGGAGAGAGTTTGCTGCACTGAAAGTAAAGGGGCTGAATAATTTTGCACGCCCAATTTTTCAGTTTTTGATTTGTTAAAAAAGTTTGAAATATCCAATAAATGTCGTTCCACTTCATGATTGTGTCCCACTTGTTGTTGATTCTTCACAAAAAAATACAGTTTTATATCTTTATGTTTGAAGCCTGAAATGTGGCAAAAGGTCGCAAAGTTCAAGGGGGCCGAATACTTTCGCAAGGCACTGTAAAAACATCATTTTGGTCATATAGTCAGTATTTTTCAAAACAAGCATGTCGGAGATTTAGGGAGTTGATGACGTCTCCGCCTTCTTTGGCATATTTGAGGGTTGGGTTTGGTTTCCAGTAATGGCTACAAACACTCACCGTCAATAATTGACTCCGTGTAAAATGTCAACTATTTAAAAATGTTAAATCAACTGTAAATTGTAAAAAATCATATAAAATATTGAAAGCGTTAAAGGCGTGAAACATTATTGTCCCAAGGACATTGTGTAATTTATTGATTGTCCCTGACTAGCCCCATATTGATATTCAACAACGACCTAGGTTGCACACTAATTGTGCTGAATCTAATTGGCTAAAGTTTGCTAGCTTCCTAGCTACTTACAGAACCAAACGAGAAAACACCTCACCCTGACCATTTTACTCGCCCTAGCAAAGCTTGTTAGACTATTTTCAAGTTATCTAGATGGGTGAGTGACTATAACTGTTTTGCAAAAGTGAACATGCAAACGCTTCCCAAGTGTGAAGATACACACAAGTAAAACCCAAATGAAAGCACGCCTCCATGACAAATCTCGTATTTTCAGTCGCGTGTGGAGGAGGAAAACCGAGGCAATATCAACCAGTTCAGTTCAGACAGTCTTAAAATGTCCAAGCATTCGTTCACAGGCACATCCATAGATGTTGCAAAATTCTCAATGACACAGTGAAGATGCTATTCATGCTAGTAAAGAGAGCATAACTCTCATCCCTCACCTCACACACCCATTCTCTCCAGCACTCACTAAGCCAGACCCTCTCCATAGTTTGTGGTGTTTGGGTGGCTGAGATGGAAGTAACCTTGTTTATTAGATAACATCAGCCTTTTGTTAAGGAGCCAGAGTGGTGCGGTGCGGCGGCTGTCTGTCTGTGGCGACGGGCAGGATTTCCCTTTAGCTTTCATTGGCCAATTGCGTTGAGGCTTTTTGTTTAGCCTGCTGGCGGCCATGTGATGAAGCCAGGTGGCCCTCGTCATCGGGAGCATAGAAGGTGCCATGTCGAGCCTCCCGTTTGGACTTTACGCCTGTCCACATCGCATTGACTTTCTGTCAGCTCCTCCCGCTTATTGTTTGCGAGTTTGATTAAAAGAAGGGAAAAAAAAAATGCAATTACTCAAGTTGGAGGAAACAGAATGTAGCCCCTCGTACAGATAATCACAGACTAATGTGACATACCATTGCCACAGCAACTGAAGACAAACTGAAAGCTCAGGAGAGAGACATAGAGGAGAGAGACACACTACAATTGTGACGTAAAGGCAGACTGAACATTTATGTGTGTTTACAGTATGTAGTATGCATGTGTGTGTCTAGATATGTACGCATCTATAATGACTTCTGTGCACCATGTGTCCTTATCTAGATCTGATTAATGTCAAACCTATGTTGAAAATGATAGTGAAGAGCGAAGGGAGGTACTGCAGGCAAAACCCCACACAGACACACAGTGACTGCGGGTGGTATCTGTGCGTGGACCTTCTTCTTAATCGGCACAGAGTAAAACAGCTTCCAGATGTCTGAGGTTCCTGCAGGCCCCGCCCAGCCCAGATGCCCAGTCTGCGAGGGGGTTCTGGGAGTGAAATTGTGCACATTCTGAGTAATCATTTAGTTCCCATCTTCCTGAAGGGGGAACTTTTATTAATAAAACCTTTTCATCTCTGTATCTTTGATTAGGATGGGAAGGGAGGGGAGGTGGGGATGGGGATAATGGTTAAGTCCTGTGAAGAGGAAAGGGGTGGGGCCGGCTATGTCTGGGTGGGGGGGGCGATTAACACATGTTTTAAAAAAACACCCAGAGTGGAAGGAAACCGGTGATAGAGAAAGAAAAGGACATCCTCTGTCGTAAGTGGTTCCAGTTCATGTTTTCTATCTTCTTAACGTCAGTTTCTTGCCCGTTTCTACCCTTTAGGCCCAGGAAGTCCCACGGGGCTTATTTTACCCTCACTTGACCATGCCCTTTAATCTTAAAGGTAGACTCAGCCACATGATCAAACACAGCGGGGTGACTTCCTGCTCACAGAAACAACAACAACAACATAAATCTGCCTAGACTCGTACACTGTCATTGGCTCTTTCTGATGTGAGCAGAGTTCACATTCCGTTGTTTTGGATGTCAGTAATCAGGAAATGCCCCCCACTGTGTATGATGATGACATATTGCCTTCCTGAGAAGTATGTAAATGTTTTGCTGAAAAGTATGTAAATGTATTTTTGACATGATGACAGATCACATAAGGATATTAATTTACTTTCCAGGCTCAGATAGAGTTGTCAGTGTCTGTCATCCCCTCTGACAACACTAAGTAGATAATCATAATGCTTAAGGACCAGGGCTCCTTCGAATAGACAGGTAAACAAATAGATCAGGAGATGAGTTGGGGGTTGGGTAGGTCTGATTATGCAAGAACCCCCTTCAGCTCTGGTTTTGGGACAGTTGCAGGGAGGGCCTTGTCGTTCCTTGATTCCCAATCCAACACTCGCCTCTGCCACGGCCAGGTGTCACTTTGCATTTGCAGCTACTTCCAGATGCTGACATGCTCCAAGGCATATAGGATTCCATTATTTTCACTCATATGAGAGTGCCACGCTTGATTTCTGGAGAGCTGTCATGAGCGCCATATAAGCCATGTGGCATTTCGGCATTTTGCTTTCTCCCTGTCAAGTTGCTCACCTTGAAAATGTGTGTATAACTACAGTATCCAGCTGAGAGACTAGTTCAGAGTAAAAATACCAGAAACGGATATTGCCTGGAAACAGATAACTTTATTAATCTAAAACGTACTGCGTAAGTCATTCATCAACATCTTGGTAATGTGAAGATGTAGTGAAGATGTCGACTTATAACTTTTACAGTGTTCTTATCAGTCGGAAGATCACTTATTTTGACTTGCAAATAGCATAAAAGACCAATCGACCGTTATGTTTCAGAGTAGGTTGCTCATAAAGTGTAACTATTGGCTAATTGACATGATCGGTTATAGAGGTACATTATTGTATGGGCTTCATATCTTTTAAACTTACTTTACGGACCTGTTTTTCTGAAACTGTGCCAGACTTACTTAGCTAATGCAATGCCATGCAGTTAGGCTGACTACACTCTCTCCCTCCGTGTGCTATTGATATCTGCAGCACCAACACCAATGGAGTTCATTAATTAAGACAGTGCCTGTAAATCAGACATTTCATTTCCATTTCATTTTAGGGGGTTGTGCATTCATAATTAAAAAGATACATTTATGACTTATAAACATTACAATACTGAATCTGCTTGGGGCAGAGGGTTTTACAAAGATTATTTCCATGATGTTCTATTTTGTTCGGCGCAGACCACAGGCAGCCATATAACACAGTGAAGTTGATTAAGATGTGCTTAGTGGATTAACAGATATCGTTCCTCAGGCTACTCATAAAGAATAAAATCAATCTTTCCCTTTCTACTAAAGCCGTCCAGCTTTTACAGACTATGATTCATGAGCAGGCATGTAGATCTAAGAGATTAAATGATGTGTAAGATGATCTAAATGCGGATAAAATGCATGTTTACAGTGCTTGTGTTTTAAATTGAGATTACAGAGAAAATCATTCACAATGTCTAGCGGTAGGCCTATATCATGTATCAGCTTTTAATTTCAGATGAAATCCCAGGATTATTCAACTGTAGCCTTCATGTGCAAAATGTCCTGTCCAAGATGGACTACATGTCCCGGTATGGAATCCTATCGAAGATGCCATATTGTTCAGTTGAATAACATTTTGCTAAGCAGGTGATGTCCAGATCGCAATCAGATCAGTGTGGGTCTAGACTCTCAGCTATACAAACTTGGTAACCTTAGAAAGACATTGACCTTGTTTCATGGTGAGTTGACAACGGATAAGGACTTCAGCAGTTAGCAGTCCGACGGAAAATGGGGAGTGCCAAGCAGTATGCCAAATCAAGACAGATCCTGCTCCCAAATATGTTTAAGCATTGCACCGATTTAACTTTTCTCGTTTCACTTCTTCTTCCCTCTCCTCGGTGCTCCCGGGGCCTAGCTGAGGGAATTAGCCATTATGATGGCTCATCCTAGGCCCGCTCTGGGCTCACGACTCAGAGTGATGGGCAGAGAAGTCTTTGCCGTTTTCGTCACCTGTCGAGGCTTCTGGGTAATAACATGGCTATGTGTCTGGCAGGAGACGGAGAGGGAGGGGGCAAGAGGTGCGAGGCAAAAACAAACAAACACAGAGAGGAATACATTGCGGCGAACAAAAGCATTAGATGTATGCAGCCATGCAGAGATTGCTTGTCGTTGGGGTCAGATGTGATTTTACAAGGGAAGGCTTTGATTGGCATATGTGTATATAGGCTATACGTTGCTTCTACATGCAGCTGCTGTAGTATGTAGAGGAGAGGCAGAGGCAGAGGAGAGGAAGAGCCAAAAAGGGAGGAGGTGTTGGATTGATTTCCTTCCACTCCCTCGGTATGAAAAGGTCACTTTGATCAATGCTGCATAAATGGATGTGTATTAGGATCATATCGGGTCATTTTACTGTTTAATGATGAAATATTAAATATTGGGTGGGTAAGATTGCAGTCATTAGTGAGCACTTTCAATTATAGCCCTTTAATTAATTTGAACCTGACCCCAAGTCCAATACTTTTGAGTAGGCTGACTTAAAAGTGCTCTCTAGCGAAACCACAACCTCTCAGCCAAATGTATCCACTTACTGACTGATAGACGCACTCCGGTCTTAAGTCATAGACTCAAACTGTGCTCTTCTGAAAATAGGCCTATCCTACGTACAGCAGCTACAGCACATGAATATTATCCATAATGACTCATTCAAACATGCACCGATAAATGTGATATCTGTCATATAGAAGTAGAATAGTGGAGTATTGCATTATATTCACCAAACGTTAACGATCAAGTTGCAATTCCCGATAAATCAAAGTGTTTAGGGTTTTGAATCTGAATGCACCCCGGCCTCCGAGTGACGCAGTTCAGTAAGTCGTGAAATGGCTTATGTTAACTTCGTAAGGAATACCTTATCACTCTCAAACTTCACAGTCATTTTCAAATCCTAACTTCCCCATTGAAGTGTTCATTAAGTGAGTCAGGAATGGGCCATGAAGGCGATCAGTAGGAGATCAGTAGGAGTGAAATGGTGAAGCATTATAGACACTGCGGAGTATGGAGAGGGCAGTAGGGGGACTAAAAGCACTCTAACGACATGTCCGGACTCGTGTTTCCTAATGATGCAGGGGTTGATTAATTATGCTCTATATTGGTCATAATTATACAGCCACTGACTAGACTATGGCCGAGCACTCTCTTCTCTCTTCTCCCTCTTCCATCCCCCCTTTCTCCAGGACTTGAGTTTCAGCGGATCCAACACACACACACACACACGTGAGCTTTTTAATGTGTTTCTTTATATATTTCTTTATTTTTGCCACTTTGGAAAGTAAGTGAAGAAATGAGAGCTTGCTGATCTCACAGCCTTGTCTGGATACAGAATAAGACACTTAGGCATTTGATAACGGGATCTAGATTAAGATAACAAAAAATTCAAAAGGTTCGCATTTTGAGGGTCCACCCAATCTCATGTTGATACCCAGTCATTTTCTCTTAGAATAATAATTTACAGTAACCCTGTGTTGCTACTCGCTAGCTACTTAGATAGGTAGATAAATAACGCAGTACAAGGTGGGTACCTCTGTAGTTAATAAGGTTGCATCTTTTCCCGGAAGGAAGTATTTTCCTTGAAAGACACTGTCTAGGCTAAATGACGTCATTGGCCCACGGACTTGTCTCCGTAAGGTTGTGTTGTTACAAGCTCTTTGGCTGATATTTGACATTTCTCTAAAATGTTTTGTTGATCTAATGTATTGCTTAGTATGTGAACTGTATTCCTATGGTCCAAGGAGTTTAAAATTAAGATTCCTATGAAATTACTGATACATTATATGACCAAGGTTGAAAGAATTACTTGCTTTTCTTGGGTTTATATTGACATTGTTTGTGATTTGTGTTTTCAGAGATGATAGGCATTTGCGTCTGGACTGTGTATCAGTCAGAGGTTTTATATATGTGTATATAGTTTATGTAATGAATGATCAAGTCGATGCTTGATGGTGAAAATTAATTTACCTGGCCATTTATTGAAAGAGCCCACCATATTATGAAGAAATATTTACACCAATCAAGCCACGCTCTTCTGTAAGGTCAGAAACCTAGTAATCAGGCAAAATTACTTATTGTATTTTTCCTATGATCTATACAGGTTCTAAGGTGTAGGACCTTTTTTCTAAGGTGTTCTAAGGGTTCCAAAAGGGGGTTTCAACTGTCCCCATAGGATAACCCTTTTTGGTTCTAGGTAGAAACTTTTTTGGTTCCAGGTAGAACTATTTTGGGTTCCACGTAGAACCCTCTGGGGAAAGGGTTCTACATGGAACCCAACAGGGTTCTACCTGGAACCAAAAAGGGTTTTTAAAAGGGTTATCCTATCCCCAAATCCCCCACAAGAGAACCCTTTTAGGTTCTAGATAGCACCCTTTCTTTCTAAGAGTGTAGTCAAGGCCTCAGTACTCAATAGGTTTCCTTTGGAGAAGTGATCTCTTCTCTGGGCACGTGTAAAAAGGCCTGAGAGCCATGGACACAAGACAGGAGGCCATTTTCTTTGAGGTAAGCAGAGTCAGTGCTTGATTTAATACATCTCTATGAGATGCTACCGTTCAACGTCCTGAAAGGAGGAGGTGAGGTAATCTTGGGATGTCTTAATTCCTTGACATAAACATAACACACAGATTAACGAAGCTAAGGGGAGATTGTGAAGAAAGGGAAAAGATTGCTTATCGATCCATATAAAAAAAATCATGCTAATCCTGACCAGGAGACAGAGTGTCTGGTATCAGAGTTAATAATCTGATTTCTAGGCTGTCCGGGACAATTCCAGCCAGCATGAGAGCCTAATCAGAGCACTCCTCTTCCCATCTCAGAGATGCTGCTTGGCCAAGCCACACATCCCCCTCCTCTGACCCCGTCCTGCCCCCCACCCCACCCCGGCCCATGGCACCTGCCACCAGCAGGACAGTGATTGAGGATATGATAGAAACAGGTTGACAAATGAAATGTTTTACATTTCAGAGGAGATTTGCACTGCAGCGGTGAGGTTGGAGTGGATGGTTTGTTCAGTGGTGGTGGTGGTGTTGGGAGTGCACCCGTGACCTTCTGAATGTGTGCTCATATATTTCCATAGGTTCCCCCAACGCTAGGATACGTTTTCCCCTTTATTTCACCCCTGAGTTGTTGCTTAATTGTGACAAACGTTGTGGGACAAGATGTGTAGAGTGATGGCTGTGTAATCTGCAATTCCCACTATCATCCAACTGATCTATTGTTACAATTTTTATTGATCTATACTGAACAAAAATATAAATGCAACATGCAACAATTTCAAAGATTTTACTGAGTTACAGTTAATATGAGGAAATCAGTCAATTTAAATGAATGCATTTGTCATGTACTGTCATGTTGTGTCTTGTTTCTGTCCTTTCCCTTCACCCTGTCTCCCTCTGCTGGTCGTTGTTAGGTTACCTTTTCTCCCCCTCTTTCCCCCAGCTGTGCCTTGTCTCCTCCTAACTACCTCGTCACCCCTTTTCCCACCTGTTCCCTTTTTCCCTCTGATTAGTCCTCTATATCTCTCTCTGTTTCTGCTCCTGTCTTTGTCGGATTCTTGTTTGTGTTGTTCATGCCTGAACCAGACTATCGTCATGTTTGCTGCAACCTTGTCCTGTCCTGTCGGAACCTGCCGGTCCATCTGAGCCTACGTTTTGTTTTGTTATTAAAGAAGCTCTGTTTACGTTAATTCGCTTTTGGGTCCTCATTCACGCACCGTAACAGAAGAATCCGACCAAGAATGGACCCAGCGACTTCGGATCCTCTCCACTCAGCCGTCGAGATCCAGGGAGCGATGCTAGGCAGACACAAGCAGGAATTGTCTGCTGCTCGACATGCCGTTGAGACCCTGGCCACCCAAGTCTCCAACCTCACAGAACAGGTTCACCATCTCCGCCTCGATCCACCGGCCACTTCCAGGGCTTTCGAATCTCCAGGAGCACTGCTCGTGTCGCCTACGTCATATCTCTCCTTACTGGACGGGCTCGTGAGTGGGGCACGGCAATCTGGGAGGCAAGGGCTGAGTGTACTAACCAGTATCAGGACTTTAAGGAGGAGATGATACGGGTTTTTGATCGATCTGTTTTTGGGGAGGAGGCTTCCAGGGCCCTGTCTTCCCTATGTCAGGGTAATCGATCCATAACAGACTACTCTATTGAGTTTCGCACTCTTGCTGCCTCCAGTGGCTGGAACGAGCCGGCTTTGCTCGCTCGTTTTCTGGAGGGTCTCCGCGCAGAGGTAAAGGATGAGATTCTCTCCCGGGAGGTTCCTTCCAGCGTGGATTCCTTGATTGAACTCGCTATTCGCATTGAGCGACGGGTTGATCTTCGTCACCGAGCTCGTGGAAAGGAGCTCGCGTTCTCCGTTGCCCCCCTCTCCGCATCACTACCATCTTCCTCTGCCGGCTCGGGTGCTGAGTCTATGCAGCTGGGAGGTATCCGCATCTCGACTAAGGAGAGGGAACGGAGAATCACCAACCGCCTCTGTCTCTATTGCGGTTCTGCTGGTCATTTTGTCACTTCATGTCCAGTAAAAGCCAGAGCTCATCAGTAAGCGGAGGGCTACTGGTGAGCGCTACTACTCCTGTCTCTCCTTCAAGATCCTGCACTACCTTGTCGGTCCATCTACGCTGGACCGGTTCGTCAGCTTCCTGCAGTGCCTTAATAGACTCTGGGGCGGAGGGCTGTTTTATGGACGAGACCTGGGCTCGGGAACATGACATTCCTCTCAGACAGTTAAGGGAGTCCACGGCCTTGTTCGCCCTGGATGGTAGTCCTCTCCCCAGGATTCAGCGTGAGACGCTACCTTTAACCCTCACTGTTTCTGGTAATCATAGCGAAACCATTTCTTTTTTAATTTTTCGTTCACCTTTTACACCTGTTGTTTTGGGCCATCCCTGGCTAGTTTGTCATAATCCTTCCATTAATTGGTCTAGTAATTCTATCCTCTCCTGGAACGTCTCTTGTCATGTGAAATGTTTAATGTCTGCTATCCCTCCTGTTTCCTCTGTCTCTTCTTCACAGGAGGAGCCTGGTGATTTGACAGGGGTGCCGGAGGAATATCACGATCTGCGCACGGTGTTCAGTCGGTCCAGGGCCACCTCTCTTCCTCCACACCGGTCGTATGATTGTAGTATTGATCTCCTTCCGGGAACCACTCCCCCCCGGGGTAGACTATACTCTCTGTCGGCTCCCGAACGTAAGGCTCTCGAAGATTATTTGTCTGTAGCTCTTGCCGCCGGTACCATAGTCCCCTCCTCCTCTCCCGCCGGAGCGGGGTTTTTTTTTGTTAAGAAGAAGGACGGGTCCCTGCGCCCCTGCATAGATTATCGAGGGCTGAATGACATAACAGTGAAGAATCGTTATCCGCTTCCTCTTATGTCTTCAGCCTTCGAGATCCTGCAGGGAGCCAGGTTTTTCACTAAGTTGGACCTTCGTAACGCTTACCATCTCGTGCGCATCAGGGAGGGGGACGAGTGGAAGACGGCGTTTAACACTCCGTTAGGGCACTTTGAATACCGGGTTCTTCCTTTCGGCCTCGCTAACGCTCCAGCTGTCTTTCAGGCATTAGTCAATGATGTCCTGAGAGACATGCTGAACATCTTTGTTTTCGTTTACCTTGACGATATCCTGATTTTTTCACCGTCACTCCAGATTCATGTTCAGCACGTTCGACGTGTCCTCCAGCGCCTTTTAGAGAATTGTCTTTTTGTGAAGGCTGAGAAGTGCTCTTTTCATGCCTCCTCCGTCACATTTCTCGGTTCTGTTATTTCCGCTGAAGGCATTAAGATGGATCCCGCTAAGGTCCAAGCTGTCATTGATTGGCCCGTCCCTAAGTCACGCGTCGAGTTGCAGCGCTTTCTCGGCTTCGCGAACTTCTATCGTCGTTTCATCCGTAATTTCGGTCAGGTGGCAGCCCCTCTCACAGCCCTTACTTCTGTCAAGACGTGCTTTAAGTGGTCCGTTTCCGCCCAGGGAGCTTTTGATCTCCTCAAGAATCGTTTTACATCCGCACCTATCCTTGTTACACCTGACGTCTCTAGACAGTTCATTGTCGAGGTTGACGCGTCAGAGGTGGGCGTGGGAGCCATTCTTTCTCAGCGCTCCTTCTCTGACGACAAGGTCCACCCTTGCGCGTATTTTTCTCATCGCCTGTCGCCGTCGGAACGTAACTATGATGTGGGAAACCGCGAACTGCTCGCCATCCGCTTAGCCCTAGGCGAATGGCGACAGTGGTTGGAGGGGGCGACCGTTCCTTTTGTCGTTTGGACTGACCATAGGAACCTTGAGTACATCCGTTCTGCCAAACGACTTAATGCGCGTCAGGCGCGCTGCGCGCTGTTTTTCGCTCGTTTCGAGTTCGTGATTTCTTATCGTCCGGGCTCTAAGAACACCAAGCCTGATGCTTTATCTCGTCTCTTCAGTTCTTCAGTAGCCTCCACTGACCCCGAGGGGATTCTCCCTGAGGGGCGTGTTGTCGGGTTGACTGTCTGGGGAATTGAGAGGCAGGTAAAGCAAGCACTCACTCAAACTCCGTCGCCGCGCGCTTGTCCCAGGAACCTTCTTTTCGTTCCCGTTCCTACTCGTCTGGCCGTTCTTCAGTGGGCTCACTCTGCCAAGTTAGCCGGCCACCCTGGCGTTCGGGGTACGCTTGCTTCCATTCGCCAGCGCTTTTGGTGGCCCACCCGGGAGCATGACACGCGTCGCTTCGTGGCTGCTTGTTCGGTCTGCGCGCAGACTAAGTCCGGTAACTCTCCTCCTGCCGGCCGTCTCAGGCCGCTTCCCATTCCCTCTCGACCGTGGTCTCACATCGCCTTAGATTTTGTCACCGGACTGCCTTCGTCAGCGGGGAAGACTGTTATTCTTACGGTTGTCGACAGGTTCTCTAAGGCGGCTCATTTTATTCCCCTTGCTAAGCTTCCTTCTGCTAAAGAGACGGCACAAATCATCATCGAGAATGTTTTCAGAATTCATGGCCTTCCGTCAGACGTCGTTTCGGACAGAGGTCCGCAATTCACGTCTCAATTTTGGAGGGAGTTTTGCCGTTTGATTGGGGCTTCCGTCAGTCTCTCTTCCGGCTTTCACCCCCAGTCTAACGGTCAAGCAGAACGGGCCAATCAGACTATTGGTCGCATCTTACGCAGTCTTTCTTTTCGCAACCCTGCGTCTTGGTCAGAACAGCTCCCCTGGGCAGAATACGCCCACAACTCGCTTCCTTCGTCTGCGACCGGGCTATCTCCTTTTCAGAGTAGCCTCGGGTACCAGCCTCCGCTGTTCTCATCTCAGTTCGCCGAGTCCAGCGTCCCCTCCGCTCAGGCTTTTGTCCAACGTTGCGAGCGCACCTGGAAGAGGGTGAGGTCTGCACTTTGCCGTTATAGGGCGCAGACTGTGAGGGCTGCTAATAAGCGTAGAACTAAGAGTCCTAGATATTGTCGCGGTCAGAGAGTTTGGCGCTCCACTCAGAACCTTCCCCTTAAGACCACTTCTCGCAAGTTGACCCCGCGGTTCATTGGTCCGTTCCGTATTTCTCGGATCATTAATCCTGTCGCAGTTCGACTTCTTCTTCCGCGATATCTTCGTCGCGTCCACCCGGTCTTCCATGTCTCCTGTGTCAAGCCCGTTCTTCGCGCCCCCGCTCGTCTTCCCCCCCCCCCCCATCCTTGTCGAGGGCGCACCCATCTACAGGGTCCGTAGGATTTTGGACATGCGTCCTCGGGGCCGTGGTCATCAGTACCTAGTAGATTGGGAGGGGTACGGTCCTTAGGAGAGGAGTTGGGTTCCCTCTCGGGACGTGCTGGACCGTGCGCTGATCGATGATTTCCTCCGTTGCCGCCAGGTTTCCTCCTCGAGTGCGCCAGGAGGCGCTCGGTGAGTGGGGGGGTACTGTCATGTACTGTCATGTTGTGTCTTGTTTCTGTCCTTTCCCTTCACCCTGTCTCCCTCTGCTGGTCGTTGTTAGGTTACCTTTTCTCCCCCTCTTTCCCCCAGCTGTGCCTTGTCTCCTCCTAACTACCTCGTCACCCCTTTTCCCACCTGTTCCCTTTTTCCCTCTGATTAGTCCTCTATATCTCTCTCTGTTTCTGCTCCTGTCTTTGTCGGATTCTTGTTTGTGTTGTTCATGCCTGAACCAGACTATCGTCATGTTTGCTGCAACCTTGTCCTGTCCTGTCGGAACCTGCCGGTCCATCTGAGCCTACGTTTTGTTTTGTTATTAAAGAAGCTCTGTTTACGTTAATTCGCTTTTGGGTCCTCATTCACGCACCGTAACAGCATTAGGCCCTAATCTATGGATTTCACATGACTGGGAATGCAAATATATCTATTGGTTACACATAACTGAAACAAAATGGGCCTCAAGATCTCGTCAAGAGCTTTCTGTGCATTCCAATTGCCATCTGTAAAATGCAGTTGTGATCGTTGTCCGTAGCATATGCCTGCCCATACCATAACCTCACCACCACTATAGGGCACTCTGTTCACGACGTTGACATCAGCAAACCGCTCGCCCACACAACGCCATAAATGTGGTCTGCGGTTGTGAGGCCGGTTGGACGTACTACCAAATTCTCTACAACAACTTTGGAGGAGGCTTATGGTAGAGAAATGAACATTAAATTATCTGGCAACTGCTCTGGTGGACATTCCTGCAGTCAGCATGACAATTGCACGCTCCCTCAAAACTTGAGGTATTTTATTGTCCCCAGTACAAGGTGCATCTGTGTAATGATCACGCTGTTTAATCAACTTCTTGATATGCCACATCTGTCAGGTGGATGGATTATCTTGACAAAGGAGAAATGCTCACTAACAGGGATGTAAACAAATGTGTGTACAAAATGTGTGCATATAGAACATTTCAGGGATCTTATATTTCAGCTCATGAAATGTGGGGCGAACACTTTACATGTTGCATTCAATTTTTGTTCAGTATGTATTTTATTTTATTACTGTATAGCAGCAATTAATATTATACCAACACTTTACATGTTGAATTAATATTTTTGTTCAGTGTACAATAAACAACAAAACCGCAAAGACACATTTAAAAATAGATATTACATTTTTGAGTGCCTCACTATGTTTGTGTCTAATGCGATTATTATAGACTGATGTAAGTTGCCTAAAATGCACAGTCATTATGATGCCGCATTGCATATTTACACAGAGTTTGTCTGGTTTGTACCAGGAGGTTGGTCCTCCTGAACAGAAACGTTTCCTAAACAGTAGAAAGGAGAGGTTGAGAAGAGACCACTGTCTGTTATATCTCTGCCCCTTGCTGCACAGGAAGTGGGAGCAAGCGGGCGCCCTGAAGGGAGCGAGCTGATGTGTCTTAGTTAGGCTAATATCCTCGCCTCACATTTTTCTCTATTAAATCTTAATCACAGACTCGTCGAGTGTCACTTGACATTTGCATTTCGCTGCGCAGAGCCCAGACGCTCGGTGGTACTCAGCGATTCGACAGGCTCTTTCTCTCTCCAGCAGTCCTTTGTTCACTCACTAGATCCTCATCTTCAACAGAGCCAGTGCAGCATATCTGTTCAGATTGGATTTTCCTTACTGCATGTATGGTTTTCTTACATCGACAATAATTATTATATGAATCAAAAAGCCATGTCAGAGTCAGTTATTCTCTAACTACGGTATTTTTTGATCATTGGCCCCAAATCACAGTAATATTGTGTGCAATATATTTCCCAAGTTACAAATAATACAGATGAATATTATATTGAACTCGATCCAGTGTCCTAATATTTTGGCGTTTTGGAGGTTTCTTAAGAGAGGTTACTCTCTCCCTCTCCCTCCCTCTCTCTCTCTCTCTTTCTCTCTCAGCAGGAGACAAATGAAATGTGAAGGCAGACAGGAGAGAGAGAAATGACAAAGGCGTGTGAAAAGAACCAGTCAACGCTGCTTTAACTTCTCTCAATAATCCATCTCCTCATCTTGATGTTTACAAAAAAGAGTCGATAACTGGAGAGAGGTGTTTGTGATTGGCTTTGATTTACACCTCAGTCTAAATCAGACGTTATTGTTTCTCTCCCTCTTGATATGACACTGATAATTGGTGACGGAGACAGGGACTGTCCACATTGACAAAAGTCATGAAGGTCCTTCTTCCAATGTCATTACCTCTGCCCTCTTCTCTGTTATACCTCCCTACGTTACCGTCAGCAAGCTAGGCCTATATCCCCTGTTCCCATCGAGCCATATCAATAGTCACCCACTCTACCATCAGTGGTGCACCTTGACCCCTTTAACCACACCCATCATCACTATCTGTGTTTACATTATCCTCCACTCTTGATCTTTGCCTTTCTATGATAGAGATCTTTGATCTTTGCCTTTCTATGATAATGTGGAGAAAATCACAATAAGGAACAAACTCTTTTTGTACACCAGGATGTTATTTTGGGGCATCATTGTGTATTTGAAAGACAGAATTAAACACAGAGAGGGTGTGTGCGTGTGTGTGTGTGTGCATGTGCGCCTGGGTACGCACGTGTGTGTGTGTGCAGAGCCCTTCTCACACTCAGTGCAAGAAACAACAGTAATGTGGCGAGATAATGTTGCCAATAAACAAACAAACCCACAGGTACTCATAAGCTGCATCTGTTTGTGACAGCATAATGATCCGTTGCGATGGCCTGGTTTTCCATTGTACTGTGGCCTTGTCATCACAGCTCAGGGGAAGACTTATCCTTACGAGAGGCTTAGAGGACCCCTGTTCAGATCCGACAGGATTAGGCCCAGGCTAATACACTGGGTCAACAGCATGTTTCTGCTAATGAGACAGGTGTACAGTACTTACTCCTGGGCTCTCCACATAGCGGAGGCTCAAACAAAAGCTGATATCATCCCTCTCGGCTTAGCTCCCACTCATCTAATATCCCCCTGTAGTAAATGCACTGACTGTGGCTGTATCATCCCTAATACAGTCATCCGCCAAAGCACAGGGGCGGATCCATGTGGATTGTACTGACTGGGTTTACGCCCCAGGAATGAAAGGAATGCCTCCCCTGACAATGCACGTTTTTTTTTTGTTGGGGGGGGGGCGATTTCAAATGTAATCGTCTTTCTTTGTCATTATAGTAAAAACCAAAATATATGCAAATAAAATAGACAATAGGTGAAAATGTGCCATGATTTGTGAGTCAAATGCAGGGAGGGTCACTTGGATCCGTGGCCTATTGTGAGTGGTGTGGAGGCATTTACGCACAGGCATTTCTTTCCCACACTTTGCGTTCGTTGTAAAACCTAATCCCTCTCTCTGTGTCTCAGACCTTGTCCTCAAATGCAAAGCCTACCCCCCCCCCCCCCCCCCCCCCCCATAGCCCCTCCTCCAGGTCCTCCCGCTTGTCAAAACATTAGTGAAATCCTATTTTCCTTTAATAAAGTATAGTCCTGTCCTGCCGACGTAGGCTTGGATAAGATGTCATATGCTGTCTTTGTTCAGAATGGTGCCCCACTGATGTTTTTAGGCAGTGAGAAAATTGCCTTATTGAAACACGTTGTTTGGAGTGACTACAATGCCACAGTCAGAGCAGGCATTATGCACATGACATATTCAGGACCTCGGGAGTGGGAAAACTATGAATATAAAGTAATCACTGAAGGCACCATGTTTCCCATCCATGATAGCTTCGCTTTTCCTCTAACCTTTGTCAAATATGATGATTTCATGATTTTAGAGTTGTAAGGCATTTTTTCCCCAGGCTGGATGCATCTACACTGAATAGTTTCTATCGTAACGCTCCGTTCTTTTCCGTCTTACCTCGCCTACTATACAAATGGTATAATAAGGTAAAATAAGTTCAGTTCGGCGGCTATGTGCTCTGATATATCAAGTAGTTTCCAATTAGAATCTATGTTTAAATTGAAATCCTGTTCTTGTTTAATGGCAAGAAATGACACCCCAACATCCCCATCTGTACAAGTACTTTATGTAAGGCTAATGGGCCAATCAGTGTGTGTGATTGTTTGTGTGTGTGTGTGACTGCACATGCATGCCTGTTTGTGTGTGCCGTGTGTGTGTGTGTGTGTTCGCGCGAGCTGGGAAGCTGCATTGGCAGTGTAAACATAAATACTAAGCTACCCCAAGAGTGCACTTTCTCTGAGCGAAGAGCAATGATGTACATGTTTATTACAATTTCAGACAAAATGCTAATGTCATTAAACAAATGAGGTTTAGGCAAATTAGCCGGCAATTTAATATTCGCAGAGCCTATGATATAGGGCATCATCATGTTACGAAACACTGGGCTGAAGTATCATCGTGGGCCGAGGCTCTCATCTCAGCCGCTCTCTTGAGAATATTTGTAATTAGCATCATTTGCCTAATACTTCAGGTTAATTAGAATATTTAATTGAATAGCTCTAATCTTCGGAGATGACTATATTATAATCAAATTAGCAGAACCACAAGGCTGGTTATGGACTGTGGCAGACTGCCGGGCTCCTATTCTCCGTTGAACATTCTCACATATCTAATGGTCCATTCCAACTCAGCCATCAACATTTGATTATTTCTAAACAACAAACACAACAACAAAAGCAAGTGTAAAGGAAGAGATGATAAAGGAAACTGCTTGCGGTCCCATATGGCATATTGGTGAGCGTACAACTCACTCAGTGTGAAGCATCAGAGAGACGGCCCCCTTGAGACCGGGGAAAGGAGTAAACTCAAGTCGTCCTCTCCTCCACTCCCCCACTTCTCTGCAAAGTGTTTGCAGCAGTGACCAGATGAGGCCATATGTATAAGAGGTTTCCAGAGAACTATTACTATTTGTAGGAGTCAGGACTATAATCAGGGCCCATATTAATAAAGCGCCCCAGAGGAATGCTGATCTAGAATAAGGTCCTTTCCTCCATATGTGTCATCGTCTTAAATTGCAGAACAAATTCTAAATCAGCACCCATGTGATTTTGCTATAATTACAAAAGTCCCCAATCCCATGATATTCAAACTGTCATGTAATGTTGACTTTTGGACCTGGAACCCCCTTGAGAATGACTGCAGACTTGAGAATGGACGGAGACACATAAATTAGATGTAAAGGTTGTCTGTGGTGGAAGAAGGTGAGGACAAATACAAAACCAACAAGAGAACGAAATGAAACCGAAACAGTTCTGTCTGGTTCAGATACGAAACAGAAAATAACCAACCACAACTCAAGGGCGAAAACAGGCTGCCTAAGAATGGTTCTCAATCAGGGACAACGATTGACAGCTGCCTCTGATTGAGAACCATACCAGGCCAAACACAGAAATACCAAATCATATAAAAACGAACATAGACTGCCTACCCAACCATACTAAAACAAAGACATCAAAAAGGAACTAAGGTCAGAGCATGACAGTACCCCCCCCCCCCCCCCCAAAAAAAAAGGTGCCCTCCTGACTGGCGGGCTACTCCGGCAGCTCAGGACAGGAGGGAGACTCCGGCAGCTCAGGACAGGAGGGAGACTCCGGCAGATCAGGACAGGAGGGAGACTCTGGCAGATCAGGACAGGAGGGAGACTCTGGCAGAACTGGACAGGCGGGAGCACCTGTAGGGAGGAGATGGAGAGACAGCCTGGTGTGGGGGGCTGCCACCGGAGGGCTGGTGTGTGGAAGAGGCACCGGATAGACCGGACCGGGGAGGCGCACTGGAGGTCTCGAGCACCGATCTTGCACAACCCTACCTGGCTGGATACTCCCCGCAGCCAGGCCAGTGCGGCGAGGTGGAATAGACCGCACTGGGTTGTGCTAGCGAACCGGGGACACCATGCGTAGGGCTGGTGTCATGTACCCCGCCCGAGGAGACGCACTGGAGACCAGATGCGCTGAGCCGGCTTCATGGCACCCGGCTCGATGCCCACTCTAGCCCGCACCGGGCTATGCCTGCACACCGGGGACACCATGCGCCTCACGGCATAACACGGTGCCTGCCCGGTCCACCTCTCTCCACGGTAAGCACGGGAAGTTGGCGCAGGTCTCCTACCTGACTTAGCCACATTCCCCGTGTGTCGTCCCCCCCAAGACATTTTTGGGGCTGCCTCCTGGGCTTCCTTGATCGCCGTGCCAACTCCATTCGCCGGTATCCCTCATCGCACTGTTCCAGAGAATCCCAGGCGGGCTCCGGCACTCTCCCTTGGTCGACCGACCACCTTTCTATCTCGTCCCATGTTGTCACCTCCTCCAGATAGCGCTGGTCCTTTGGTGGTGGGTGATTCTGTAACGGTTGTCTGTGGTGGAAGAAGGTGAGGACCAATGCGCAGCGTGGTAAGTGTTCATATTCTTTAATAGAACTCAGAACACTAAAAAACAAAACCAACAAGAGAACGAAATAAAACCGAAACAGTTCTGTCTGGTACAGATACTAAACAGAAAATAATCACCCACATCTCAAGGGTGAAAACAGGCTGCCTAAGAATGGTTCTCAATCAGGGACAACGATTGACAGCTGTCTCGGATTGAGAACCATACCAGGCCAAACACAGAAATACCAAATCATAGAAAAAAGAACATAGACTGCCCACCCAACTCACGCCCTGACCATACTAAAACAAAGACATCACAAAGGAACTAAGGTCAGAACCTGACATTAGACAGAAATGTCTAGAAAATGAATAGGTTGGGGTACATAAAACATAACATCTTTATGAGGGATGGGCAAAATTCAATTATCACATGTACTGTATCATATACTCCCCTCCATACTATACTGTATGTATTTGGAGAGTGAATCTAAATCCTTTTAATGTGTCTCTTAAATATAATGTTTCAACTTTTATTTGTGGGTATTTTCATTCAAACAGTATCTTGTCTACCATTCATAAATGAAAGCACTTTACGTACACTACTGTTAAAAAATGTGGGGTCACTTAGAAATGTCCTTGTTTTTGAAAGTAAAGCACATTTTTTGTCCATTAAAATAAATAAAAATTGATCAAATTGATCAAAAAGACAGTGTAGACATTAATGGTGTAAATGACTATGGAAGCTGGAAACAGAATTTTAAATGGAATATCTACATAGGTGTACAGAGGTTACATGATCAGCAACCATCACTCCTGTGTTCCAATGGCACGTTGTGTTTGCTATTCCAAGTTTATCATTTTAAAAGGCTAATTGCTCATTAGAAACCATTTTGCAATTATGTTAGCACAGCTGAAAACTGTCGTCCTGATTAAAGAAGCAATACACCTGGCCTTCTTTAGACTAGTTGAGTATCTGGAGCATCAGCATTTGTGGGTTCGATTACAGGCTCAAAATGGCCAGAAACAAATAACTTTCTTCTGAAACTTGTCAGTCTATCCTTGTTCTGAGAAATGAAATTGGCAAGAAACTGAAGATCTTGTACAGCGCTGTGTACTACTCCCTTCACAGATAAGTGCAAAATGGCTCTAACCAGTTTGTGCTCTAACCGGGAGGCTCCGGTGCAGAATTGAGCGAGAGGACAAGTACAATAGAGTGTCTAGTTTAGAAACAGTCTAGAGTCTAGAAACAGACTCCTCACAAGTCCTCAACTGGCAGCTTCATTAACTGGTACCCGCAAAACACCAGTTTCAATGTCAACATTGAAGAAGCGACTCCTGGATGCTGGCCTTCTCATCTACTCACTTAGAAAGAAAATTACTCCCATCATCATTCACCATTCAGTTACTATTAGGCAAAACAACCAAAACAAACTAAAAATGTGTACAACTAGATTGTATAGTCACAAGCTTGATGTAATCATTGCGTGCAAGGAATATGGGACAATACTAAACTTTTGACTACTTTAAAAGACTACAAGTGAATTTCCCCAAATACGTATGACTTCTTCACACTGGGGGGACTAGATACATAAAATGCTTTTGTTTTCTAAACGGTAAAACCGTATGAAAATACCCTGAAATCAAATGTGAATTCTGTACTGTCGCCTCAAAACCAAAATGCTGGAAGTATAGAGACAAATTTTGAAATGTTTGCTTCACTGTCCAAATACATATGGAGGGGAATGTATAATAAACACAAACACACTCGTGTTCATGCACATTCTACCAACAATGTCACTTCCCTCAGTAGAGACAAACAAACCAATCAATTCAGAGGAGCTAAATATTACAGTGAATTCAATTGCACAAACAGATGGTAGCTAAATGAAATGAAATTGCATATACATTATGGCCGCATTATCCTAGCTTCATGGCTCTGCACTAATTGAAGTGATTATAACTCATACCTTTCTGTTTTATAATGATGTAAATTAGTCCATTTAGAGTGAGACGTGTTAAAATTGTCCTCATCGGTATCTTGTGTTGAAAGTGATCATTTTTGACAGTTCCATATGTTTCAGTGACAATATTTCTTCTTGGTTGAGTTTTCTTACGTTTTATTGTGTATTTCTGCACCAATGCTCTTGTATATCTACAAATAAACCCTCGTCGCAAATAGGTAGCCATATGCTATGAAGAAAGAGAATGAGATTGTTGGAAAAATTCCTTAGGCTTTGCTATAATTTGTTTTCCTGCTCAATGCATTGCATTGTGGCTATATTAAAATTATAATGAATTAAGATGTCATTAATTCAAGCCATTGCTTTCCTCATCCACAGAAATTAAAACATAATCATGACCATAGTACCATAACAGAGTTAAATTTGTCCCTGGGCCCTGAAGATACAACAGACGGCTACATGCACAGGCCCCATGTATCCATTGTTTGTATGTCAATGGGAGCTATTTGGCTAGCTTGCTCATAGACTGTATCTAACACTCATTACCCATACAGGCTGTTTCCCCTTTCAATCAAATAACGCTTGAAAAACTGTCTGTTTGACACCCATCAGCAATGACGAAAGTCAGAAACAGTGGCAAGATGTGTTTATGTAGCTAACGTTAGGATATGTGCAGGCTGGGGTGCCACGTACTGTAGCTAGCTAACTAGCTATGGAAGAAGCTGCAGTAGCTAGCTAACATAAGCTTTGTAGCAGCTGTGTTAAACGAACCAGGAAGCAAGCTGAGCTAACATGTTTAAGTTGTCAATACCTTAGACATAGTAGTCCGCCTAGTTCCCTTCTCCTGCCTGTGTCTCCCATACTCTCTAACCATGTCTTGACTGGAAAGGGGCGATGTATGGGGCAGCTCTATTTACACAATCCTACAGGATTCCAATAATAAAAACTAGAATCCATAGGATACATTCCAAAATCTATCCTATGGGATTTTATTCTATAGGACTGGTTCTAAAATCTGATAGGATTTTCTATTGGATTCTAAAAGTTTATTTTATTTTATTGGAATCCTATGGGATGTATTCGATTATTTTATTGGAATCCTATAGGAGTCCAATAGGACTGCCCTCAAAATTGGATCAGATTTTTCAATTGGATTTTTGTATTGGAATCCTATAGTAGTTAAGCAATAAGGCTCGGGGAAGTGTGGTATATGGCCAATATACCACTGCTAAAGTCTGTTCTTATGTGCAACACAGACTGCCTGCATATAGCCATTAGCCATGTTATTTGGGCCATACACGATAAACTGGTTACCAACATAATTAGAACGGCAAAAATATTTTTTTTTGTCATACCCGTGGTATACAGTCTGATATACCACAGCTTTCAGCCAACCAGCATTCGGGACCTTTATACCATGGCATTGTTAAATACTTGTTTCTGATTGGCTTGAAGGGCATTCTAGAGCGTGCATCATTTCCCTTTACACAACGGGTAGGTCTAATCCTGGACACTGACTGGTTAAAACCACATGCCAGCTGCTGTCTATTCCACAAGTTACCACCGGCTAAGGCTATGATGTTGAAAACCCTCTACTCTGTTCCATCTCACTGTGCAATCCACTGTCTCATCAGTCCAGCAGACAATAAAAAAATATAATCTCCACTGTAAAACGCATCTAAACATTATCTCCCATATCTTTTAGACTAGCAATTGGCTTTCAATAGCTGAGAGATTTGTATAAACCTTGCTGTTTGTCTCAACAGTGTTTCAATATTGAAATTTGATCTCCAGCTGTCCCACAGTAATGAATGTGTAGGGGTCGAGAGTCGGGACGAGGCCGACAGGCAGGCAGCTTTTCTCAGCCAGTCGAAATCATGAATCTGCATAATTTATATGGATTTATACAAAGAAATGTCAATACAAAACAGGTCACACTAAACGAAATGCAGCTTGGTTTGCAGTCTTCCAGCTTCAGTTTGAAGTGATTGTGTTAGCTGTGTTGCTGGTTAGCTCCTCTGAACAACAGTGTCCTGACGAGAGAGACCATTTTCTATGTCAGGTATAGTTGCGCATCATTAGCTCATTGTTATAGATTTATCCAAATAAATGTCACTAGTAAACAGCTTAAACAATTGATACTTTGCTGTTTTTCTGGCTGCACTGTTTGAGGTGACTGTAAGTTAGCCGTAGTTGGATAGCTATCAAACAAAGGATAAGAACGTTGCCAGCCAGTATGGCAATAGAACATTTAGAACGAACAGTAAATGGATACAGAACAAAAAGACTTAATGACTGGGTCATGTCTTTGGCAACCGAACCGACAGAACGAACTACAAGGCGGATTGGGTAGCATCCCTAGAATTGTGTCAGGACTATATCTCATAGAAGGATGAAATAGTATGAATTAATTAATCAGAAGTGTTCTTAATGAAAATACAGTGCATTTGGAAAGTATTCAGACCCCTTCCTTTTTACACATTTTGTTACTTTACAGCCGTATTCCAAAATGGATTAAATTGTTTTTTTTTTCCCCTTCATCAATCTACGTACACACAGTACCCCACAATGGCAAAGCAACAAATTTTTTCGTTTTTTTTTGCATATTTATTACAAATAAAAAACAGAAATACCTTTATTTAAGTATTCAGACCCTTTGCTATGAGCTCAGGTGCATCCTGTTTCCATTGATCATCCTTGAGATGCCTCCAGCATTTATGCTGCAATAGTTTATGTGTCGAGGGGCTAGGGTCAGTCTGTTATATCTGGAGTATTTCTCCTGTCTTATCCAGTGTCCTGTGTGAATTTAAGTATGCTCCCTCTAATTCTCTCTCTCGCATTCTATCTTCTCTCAGAGGACCTGAGCCCTAGGGCCATGCCTCAGCCTGGCCTGATGACTCCTTGCTGTACCCAGTCCACCTGGTCGTGCTGCTGCTCCAGTTTCAACTGTTCTGCCTGCGGCTATGGAACCCTGACCTGCTCACCAGACGCACTACCTTGTCCCAGACGTGCTGTTTTCGACTCTCTCTCTCTCTACTGCACCTGCTGTCTCTAACTCTGAATGATCGACTATGAAAAGCCAACTGACATTTACTCCTGAGGTGCCGACCTGTTGCCACTGTGATTATTATTATTTGACCCTGCTGGTCATCTATGAACGTTTGAACATCTTGGCCATGTACTGTTACAATCTCCACCCTTGTGCAGCCAGAAGAGGACTGGCCACCCCTCAGAGCCTGGTTCCTCTCTAGGTTTCTTCCTAGGTTCCTGCCTTTCTAGGGAGTTTTTCCTAGCCACCATGCTTATACATCTGCATTGCTTGCTGTTTGGCGATTTTGGCTGGGTTTCTGTATAGCACTGTGTGACATTGGCTGATGTAAGAAGAGCATTATAAATACATTTGATTTGATGATTCTACAACTTGAATGGAGTCCACCAGTGGTAAATTCAATTGTTTGGACATGATTTGGAAAGGCACACACCTGTCTTTCTAAGGTCCCACAGTTGACAGTGCATGTCAGAGCCAAAACCAAGCTATGAGGTTGAAGGCATTGTCCGTAGAGCTCCGAGACAAGAAGGTGTCGAGGAAAAGGGTACAAACAATTTCTGCAACATTGAAGGTCCCCAAGACCACAGTGGCCTCCATCATTATTAAATGGAAAAAGTTTGGAACCACCAAGACTCTTCCTAGAGCTGGCCTCCCGGGCAAACTGAGCAATCTGGGGTGAAGGGCCTTGGTCGATGATCACTCGGACAGACCTCCAGAGTTCCTTTGTGGTAGAGTGGCCGACGGAAGCCACTCCTCAGTAAAAGGCATATGGCAGCCCGCTTGAAGTTTGCCAAAAGGCACCTAAAGACTCTCAGACCATGAGGAACTAGATTCTCTGTTCTGATGAAATCAAGATTTAACTCTTTGGCCTGAATGCCAAGCGTCACTTCTGGAGGAAACCTGGCACCATCCCTGTGGTGAAGTATGGTGGTGGCAGCATCATGCTGTGGGGATGTTTTTCAGTAGCATGCACTGAGAGACCAGTCAGGATCGAGGGAAAGATGAGCAGAGCAAAGTACAGGGAGATCCTTGATGAAAACCTGCTCCAGAGTGCTCAGGATCTCAGATTGGGGTGAAGGTTCATCTTCCAACAGGACAACGACCCCAAGCACATAGCCAAAACATTGCAGGACAAGTCTCTGAATGTCCTTGAGTGGCCAAGCCAGAGCCCGGACTTGAACCTGATCGAAAACCTCTGGAGAGACCTGAAAATAGCTGTGTAGTGACGCTCCCCATCCAACCTGACTTGAGAGGATCTGCAAAGAAGAATGGGAGAAACTCTCCAAATACAGGTGTGCAAGTTTGTAGCGTCAAACCCAAGAAGACAAGACTGTAATCTCTGCCAAAGGTGCTTCAATAAAGTACTGAGTAAAGGTTCTGAATACTTATGTAAATGTAGTATTTCAGTTTTTTATAAGTAATACAATGGCAAACATTTTGAAAACCTGTTTTTGCCTTATCATTATGGGGGTATCGTGTGTAGACTGGTGAGGGAAAAAAACGATTTAATCCGTTTAAGAATATGGCTGTAACATAACAAACTGTGGAGAGAGTCAAGACTACTTTCCGAATGCATTGTATGTCAATCATTATTTAAACATGTTAGTAACCTGTTGTATAAAAGTAATAATGCCCTCGAAGCCAGGGTTTGGAGGTTAGATTGGCACGGTTTGCCAGCCCTCATCTTCATCTCTGGCCTAACAACCCCCGTGCCAATATATCCTCCAAACACTAGCTTCTCGGGCATAGTCACTTAAATAACAGACAGTATATTTCCACGGTAGAATCCAATGGCTTTAGTTCATTCTTACATGTTCTATGTTTGAGCTGCTTTAGAAAAAAAGGCGAATTGAAAACATTGTTGGCATTATTGAATTAAAATTTTCATAATAACAATCTTAGACTGATGGTTTAGTTAGCTAAACTAGTAAGTCTGTTTGCTTGATTACCGAGGCAACTACACACCTTCAACGTCTTTCATTATTTTTCATAGGAGGAATAGCCTGTTGTTGATTATCGCTTAAATAGGACTCCAATAGGATTGGTTCCAAAATGTGATAGGATTTTGTATTGGAATCCAATAAACATTTTTGATTATTTTATTTGCGTTAACTTCCTGTACGTGTACCATATGTGTTACTGCATTACACAACCTCACATTTTGACCACATCGAATAGAAGGTAATTTACACATCCTTTTTACCTCAGATAAGTGATTTTAGTATAAACGTTTATAGTCATCACAATTACACAAAATTGATTGCTTAAAACAGATCAATATCAATGGTTTTGTAGTGTTGATTTTGTCTTCAGGTGATCTTAGGACCTAGAACTGAAATGGCAGGGAAAATTTGGGCTGCTCTCTGTATAAAAGCCCATGGCCTCACACCCGCGCCAGCCAAATCTAGGAGGCAGCAAGAGATCGAGATACTTGTCAGAGAGAGAAGGCAGCTGAGAAAGCAGTGGAAGAAGGCCTCTGATGCAGAGAGAGAAGGTCTCATGCTACTCCAAGCAGACATCAAATGTCGGCTGGCAACCTTGCGAAGAGCGGAAATTTAGGGAAACTTCGTAGGAAGAAGGAACACTCAAGAACAAGGTTCTATAAAAGAAAATGAAGTTTGTCAAAGACCTCATCGCAAAGGAAAAGTGCGGAATCCTAAAAACTCCAAAGCCCGAACTGGAAGAACATCTGGAAAAGGTCCACCAGGACATGAAAAGGCATGAGCAGATAATCATCCCACATGACGTTCCACCTATTCAACCACCAGAATTCAATCTGGACACTGACCCTCCAAAATGGAAGGAAGTAGAGAACGTTGTCCGACGAGCAAGAGCGTCCTCGGCTCCTGGGCCTAATGGAGTACCATACAAGCTCTACAAGAACGCCCCGGATGTTCTACGCTTTCTTTGGAGGCTCATGAGGATAGTGTGGCAGAAGGAAATAATACCAAAGGCATGGTGAAGGGCTGGTGGTGTGCTAATCCCGAAAGAGAAGGATGCGACAGATATGAGTCAATTCCGACCAATCTCCCTTCTCAACGTCGAAGGGAAGATATTTTTCAGTATAATAGCACAGAGGCTGTCCACTTACCTGGAAAGGAACAAGTACATTGATACATCTGTACAGAAAGCAGGCATTCCTGGTTGCTCTGGTTGCCTGAAACATACTAGTATGATTTGGCACCAGATCCAAACAGCTAAGAAGGACAAGAGAACCCCTATGTCATCTTGCTCGACCTGGCCAATGCCTTTGGCTCAGTTCCCCATGAACTCCTCTGGGAATCCTTCAACATTTTCCATGTACCAGAACCCATCACTACACTGGTAAAGGCCTATTTCCAAGATCTGCAATTGTGTTTCACAACACCTGACTTCACAACAACATAGCAGCGCTTGGAAGTAGGCATATTGGCAGGCTGTACAATTTCACCTCCGGCCTTCACTATGGCCATGGAAGTCATCATCAGGGCATCGAGATGGGTGGTCGGCGGTGAGAGAACTAAGGAAGGGCTCCGTCTCCCACCTATCCGAGCATTCATGGATGACATGACTACACTGACCACCACTGCAGCATGCACCAGGCTGCTACTTGCAAAACTGCACGATAACATCAAGTGGGCCCGGATGAAAACCAAGCCAAGCAAATCTCGAAGCATCTCCATAGTCAAGGGACAGCTTAAAGATGTGAGGTTCTGCATTGGAGATGACCCGATACCAACGATGTCTGAGCAACCCGTCAAGACCCTGGGTAGATGGTACAACGAAAGCCTCCGGGATAAAGATCAAGTGCAGCAAGTAAGGCAGGACATCTCTGACGATCTTGAGAACATCAACAAGACCCTACTGCCTGGGAAGCTCAAGCTTTGGTGCCTACAGTTTGGACTTCTCCCCCGGGTAATGTGGCCACTCACCGTCTATGAGGTCCCAATAACAACAGTGGAGAAGATGGAGCGAACCATTACCTCATACGTGAAGAAATGGCTGGGTGTCCCACGGTGCCTGAGTAACATCGGCCTCTATGGCAAAGGGGTCCTTGCACTACCTCTTACAAGTCTAACGGAGGAGTACAAGTGCTCTAAAGTAAGACTTCAGATGACATTGAAGGACTCCAAAGACCAGACCATTAGCAAGGCTGCACCTCCCCTACAAACTGGACGGAAATGGACATCATCCAAGGCTGTGCAGCAAGCAACATCAGCCCTGAGACACCAAGACATTGTAGGGAATATCCAGCATGGAAGAGGCTTTGGCCTGGCAGCAAGCAAACCAACATTCCATAAGGCAACAACATCTGAACGCAGGAAGCTGGTGGTCGAGGAGGTGCACAGACAGGAGGAGACTGCAAGAAGTGCAAAGGCTGTCTCCCTTGCTAAACAAGGGCAATGGACACGGTGGGAGGGCCTGGAGAGGAGAAAGATCAACTGGAGTGAGCTTTGGCAAATGGAGGCAAGCAACATCAGCTTCATCATAAGAGCTGTTTATGATGTGCTTCCATCACCAAAAAACCTACATCCATGGTATGGCAAGGACCCGACCTGCCCTCTCTGCCCAGCTCCAGCGACTCTCAGGCATATAATGACAGGTTGCAAGACCAGCCTCTCACAAGGCCGCTACACCTGGAGGCACAATCAGGTCCTCAAGAGCCTGGCTGCAGCACTTGAGACCAAGAGGAGTGCAACCAATTCATTGCCTCCAAAAACAAGCAATCCCGTCAAAACTACAACATTCATCCGGGGGGGGGGGGGGGGGGGGGCAGATAAGGCCCAAGCATCCTCCTACGAAGCCAGAAACTGGACACCTAGCCATGGCCCGGGACTGGAAGATGCTTGTCGATATTGGCCAGTAACTCATTTTTCCACCTGAGATTGCTTCTACCAACCTTAGGCCAGACATGGTACTCTGGTCCCCTTCACGAAAGGCTGTGTACATCATAGAGCTCACAGTCCTGTGGGAAAACTCTGTTGAAGAGGCCTACGAGCGTAAGAAACTGTGTTACAGAGTTGGCAGCAGACGCAACTCAGCGTGGCTGGAATGCAAAAGTCTGGCCAGTTGAAGTGGGATGCAGAGGATTCGTGACTTCTTCAACCATCAGGTTGCTGAAAGAACTTGGAATCCATGGGCAGGCTCTGCGGCAGACCGTCAGAGCAGTTTCTCAAGCAGCTGAAAGAGGCAGCCAGTGGATCTGGATCAAACGAAAGGACCCTTGCTGGGCTATAACTTCATGACCTCCCACCTGAGAACCCAATTCAGATCCCTCCAACTTGAGGAGGGCATATGAGGTATGCGGTCAGCTGTAGGGCTGGCTTATGGAAGTGGACGCCCCTGCCTTGCATAGACCCGTGGGAAATCTTAATTGGGCATGGGACACAAGCTAAGGCTTGATCACCCTTTAGCTGGCCACCTTTGATGAGGGTGTTTAGTGAATAAAGGCCGAAACACCCACTGATTCGAAGGCACACTACTGAGGATGTGTCCCAAAATTGACACCTTAGCCCAGTCTAAGAAATAAACCTCCCATGCCACTCTGTCAACATCACGGCAAATTTCCTGTGAGTGCATACCATCTATTGGCACAATGGACAGTTTTTAACATCTCGTCCCATGTTTTATGATTCTGTTGGTTTCTCTTTCTGTTTTGGCTACTCACAAATCAAAATGCATCACTCAAATATGTAGCTGACTGTCTTCAGCAGCTATTTTCCTTTAGCATTCGCGCACAGTGAAGGACAAAAACAGTTTGATTAATACGGTCAGAAAACGGTAGTGAGCTGAACTCAGAAGTCCATTAACACCGCAGGCCTGCGCCTGCTGTGACGTCATCAGTCACTCTTAAAAAGAAAGTCTTTCTTAAAGGTGAATGACACAGAAATGAAGATAGAAGTGTTGTTTCCCATTCAACCAAAAACTGCGTTATTGTTGTTGTGCTGAAATAGAATTTATTGGGTTCAATTTAAAAAATATATGATTATATGATATAATGTGATTATAATTGGGGTGACAAAATCCTACAAGATTTTGCTAAAACCAATAGGATCCAATCCTATTGTTTTACAACAGCGTAGCCCACTGTGTTGTTTGTCCCTTTTGACACTGCCAATCATATGCAGGGAGTGCAGATGTTCGTGTTGGTAGAGTTTATTGTTGACTTAATAGTTTAATAATTGCGTACGTCTGTGGGGTGACTTTCTGTGCAGGGCGTCAGATAAGAGCATGATTGGTCCACAGATATTTAGCAAAGTAGGCCAAGAACATTGGTGGTGAAGGGACCTTGTTGTAACAGTTTTTGAGTTAGACCACCTGGGTGTAAATTGCCACATAGCGAGAGTGCAGCATGAAGAGGTAAATGTTTTCTAAGAAGCACTCATGCATTCCTTTCCATCTTTCCCTTTTTTCCTGGTTGGAGAAACAATAGACCCATGATTGGCACATCTCTTCAGGATTGGAGAGAGAGGGTGACTGGTTGAGAAAATCATGATGGCAAACACGACGGTGGCTCAGCAAACTACAGTTAGTGGGGGCAATCCATTAAATCATTTGTGCTCCATTTGGATAGTCATAATGGCCAGTTGCTATTTCCACTAAAATAGTATTTTCAAGTCTCTGTTTCTCTAAAACAATCTAATTGGAATTAAAGAAATAGCCTTAAATAGGTACGCCTCCATAGTGACAGGGGGCCTTTGGAATTTTTCATTATGGTATTAGGTTTCGCCATCTCAAAGATAGTAAAATGTTTGCCGCATTCTATTTCATGTTTTAGCATGAAAAACACACGCACAAACACACACAGTGTGTAATTTCTCAACATTACAGATAATTAGAAGGTTCAACATGTTTGTCCAAGGCTTTCTGGGTTGTGATCATTCCCACAAAAAATCTTATGTTCTCATAAACATTTAATTTAGACTATATTTGGGTGGTTAAAGAGGATTAAAGCAGACCCAATTGTATGAAATACTTAATTATGTCAAACTAGTACGAGTTTTATTTGAAGTACATGGTTTGGTTAGGCATGGGTGAAAATAAGTGGCAGATAAAGTGAGCAGGCCTTGGTGCCACATGTGCTGATATGAAACACCACACGGTCCAATGTGCTCAGCAAGGAGAGAAGTCATTATGAATCCTCCTTTGACTGCCCTGAAAACATACGTGCAGAGGCAAATACAGAGGCAAATATGGATGGCCCATTGTAAATGAACAGGGTTACATGCACACAAACATACAAAGACTGTTGACACTGGTAGTCATACGCAGCTGATAGTATGAAAGTGAACGTATAATAGAAAAATTTACCTTGCAACTGTTTATGCTGCTGAAATGAACTCATCTGTAACATACTTTTGCTTTTGATACATGCCTTATAGGGCTCGAGAGGACATGTATTTACAGCCATAATCATTACATCCAACACTGTATTGGGGCTGCTGATCTTTAAATACAATATTTCCATTCTTCTATACAGTGAGCGATTTCAAAAGAAAGGAGCCCCTCTCTCGCTGCGAATTAGCCGTGATGTCCGAGGCAGTCAGGCCATTGCAAACGGTCTGGGGTACTTTGGTGCTGGGTTTGATGGAGTATGTCAGTCCAATCAGCCAGGCTTCCTGAGCCTGATTGGGCCTGCCAGCCAGAGAGGTGTTCTGAAGGAGGCCTGATATTACCTGTACAGCCATCTGACAGCAAGCATATGGCCAAGCCAGCAGCCACTCATCAAGGAGCACCCCCCTTTCCTCCTCCTGCCCCCGCCTCCTCAGTGCCCCTGCCTTCCCAGTCTCTCTACCCAGGCCAAAGATAAGAAAGACAATAAGCTGACACATATAAAATAACATTTGGGGCCAGACTTTTTTATTCTAGTCATGCACATTATGTACGAATGCACATTATACAGTATGGATGAAAACTATACATTTGTCTCCATAGAGAACAACAATAGTTGAGTGAAGAACCATTTCCCCTCACAAGGGTTTTGAGGATGCTCGAGGAAACAGCACTTACGGGTGTGACTCCACAAGCTTTATCCTCCCAGCAGCACTTGAACTCATAGGGGAGACTAGCTAGGCATTACTAAAGTTCCGGGGGAAATTTTCCCTAAAGTTGATGAGCCATGGCGGATGAGTAGATGACTCAAGTTAATTATTATTGAATTTGTTTGTCTTGCTCTGCTGACACTCGCCTCAGCCGCAATGGAACGATGACAGTGGGTATTCTCATTAAAGCAAATGTTGCATGTTATTTGGGAAGTACCATTTTTAAACCAATGGGCTATAAGGATATGAGATATATGATTGGTCCCCTGTTAAACATTTGTAGGCACCTTTATACTGTGTTAGTTGTTGGACCAGTTCTGGACTTGTTCCTCTCCAATTCCATGTTTAGATTTTCCTAAATTATATTGAATTATTATCTCATTTAAAATGAGTTTATTTCCAGAACATTGGAAAGTCCAAAACCCTGGTGATGTTGATTCTCCATGGATTGGGATCCTATACCAAACGTAGCATACTGTACCATAACCAAAGTACATTATGTGTTATAAATATAACCTGTTATGAAATCGTAATGAAAATCAAAAACAGAACAGTGGCTATGACATATTTCCTCACATTGCACCTCAACAACATGCTACTCACTTTGTACGTGTCTGAAAATATCCGACCTGTCAGGGATGACATGACAGGAGAAAATGAACGATAAATTGTGCATATGTCACAAAATGACCTCCATCAAACGCATAATCTGAAAATCATATGATCGGACATGAAACAGAAATCAACAATGTGAACATAATATGATATAATTGTTTGGCGTCTGTTCCTTGTTTCAAACAGCCATATGTTGTGGAAAAACTAGACTCACCTATAGTCTCAAACTGTCTCCCGTTTGATCCATAGCTCTTATCCTGCCTGTGTGAGAATGGTGGAAGTACCAGACATCTCCACAGCATCACACCAGGGACTTGGAGCTCCCCGCTGACTAAATCACATCAATGGCAGTGTGCAATCACACATGTTCCTTAAATTAACCAGACGGATCCCTTGAATGGACCTAATGTCAGCTAACAGTAGATAAAACATTTGTATACATTTACTATGCATCATAGTAAAAAAGAAAGTGTAAAATCACTCTGGATGTATTTTCACACACTTTCCAATATTGTCTGATTTAGGGAATAGCTCCCACTGTACAGAGCCAGGGGACTTTGTTTCGCACACAGCCAGTGGTATTATTAGGGCAGAACAAACAGAAAATTAACTGTCAATACTGCTTTACTTAGTCAAATGTTTGTTTTAAATTCAGCATGTCATCTTGGCAAATACCACAGACTTCAGATTGGCTGCCAATTGTGTTTGTCTCCAAATTAAGCCTTTCTCAAGTTCCTCTTGATTTAGCTGTTCTTCTGAGGGTGTCCTCCATTGAGTCAAAACAAAACCTGCCAAGAAAATCTGAACCACAGTTTCAGTGAAAATAGAAATTTGACCAAAAATGTGTGGACATTTATTGCATGGTGAAATGACGTCAAAATATTATTTACACATGCATTTGAATGTATCATTTTTCACATAATAATAAAAATAATTCTCCCATATTTTGTGGTATCCCAATTGGTAGTTACGGTCTTGTCTCATCGCTGCAACTCCCGTACAGACTCGAGAGTTGTGCGTCCTCCGAAACACAACTCAACCAAACAGCACTGCTTCTTGACACAACTCCCGCTTAACCCGGAAGCCAGCCGCACCAATGTGTCAGAGGAAAGACCGTACACCTGGTGACCGTGTCAGTGTGCACTGCACCCGGCCCACCACAGGAGTCTCTAGTGCACGATGGGACAAGGACGTCCCTGCCGGGCCAAACCCTCCCTTAACCCGGATGATGCTGGGCCTCCCTGTCGCGGCCGGCTGCGACAGAGCCTGGACTCAAACCCTGAATATCTAGCGGGACAGTGCCTTAGACCACTGCGCCACTCAGGAGGCTATTCCTTCCTAGCCACAAGCAAACACCTAGCATCTCCCTATCTCATTCTCTCTCTTCCAAACTCCTCCATTTCTGACCAGTCTACTGTAACATACCACACACTTCCAACACTTCTCAACTCTATAACCACACAAACACACACACACACACACACACACACACACACACACACACACACACACACACACACACACACACACACACACACACACACACACACACACACACACACACACACACACACGGCAAGGTTTCTCTTTTATTTTTGTCTCACACAATACGGAGGAGCATTTGTCATTGGTCATCAGGTGATGATGTATTGGTTAGCCTGCAGAGAAACATCTGTTGTGCATAGGCCAGTATTCATAGCCACCAGCTGTACAGATTCGCACCCGAGGAACAGTCCACCGTGGAGGGAGGAGAAGAGACAAACTGCCTGCCTGTCTAACAGATGCTGTTTCTTGTTATCATGCTCTTGCTATCTTATTTATATGGCGAGTCACCAACTCACACCTCTCTCTCTCCCCCTCTCTCCCTCCCATACACCCGTCCCCCTGCCCACACACACAGATACACACCCAAATACTTAGCCTCAGGGTTCAGCTCTTTTATACATTCAAGACCTTTTTTATAGATGCTTACTGGTACATGTAAAACGGAAGCCTTTTACTAGATATTTTGTGTGTCCTGATGTACCCAGAGCCTTGAGTTAATGCTAAAGCACAAAAATATATCATAAAACCTGAATATGTTTACCTTGCATAGATACAAACAAAACTCTATTTTCTTTCTCAGTCTCTATCTCTCCCTTTGTCTCTCTCTCTCCCTCCCTCTCTTTCTCTTCTCTCTCGCTCTCTCACTCGCTGTCATCTCTATACATTAGTTCCCCTTCCACACCTTTAGTTGCTCACCACAGCCCTTCATTGACAGGCTCCTACTGTGAAATTTATGTCACATATTTAATATGGACATGGGAATGATTATCAAATCCATAGATGCCAGGAGAGTCCGATCCTCCCTAAATAATGGATGAGCCGAGGATGTGACTCAATTTGTGAGCAGCAAAGAAAGACAAGGCGGGAGGATAGCCATCGACATTAACCCCCCCCCCCCCCCCCCGCAAGGCCCCCCTCTCTTGTCTCTTCTCTCCAGAACGTCATTATTCTGGTCGATCTTTTCTCTCCTCACTTGACATCATTCAATGTAATCATCCTTCAATAAAAAAACCTGCCCGTAATAAAAGGAACAGCCTGGGTCAATACATAGAATATGACCTCTCGTGTGAGACGGGGTATAAATGGGCTGCTTCATCAAAGCGGATAGGCCTCTACTTACTTTGAAAGGACTTTGACCATAGCCCCAGTTATCATTACGGTTCCCTTGTGTATCATCAGTGTTTGTGTTGGGTGAATATGAGGAAGAAGGATGGCTGCATTAATGAATCAATGGGCTAATGAAGCAGCCATTGTGTTGCTTTATTGAAATACTTTGAGGAGAATCTATGACTGCAGCATGCAGCATCTCTGCAGGGGATGATGGGCTGTCCTGTCACGCGACCAGTCACACCTGTCTATATAAGGAAAAACAGGAAGTGAGATGGCTTTCCCCATGATTCCTTTATTCGTGATGAAAATTCGATGTTACCTGGGTTATTTATCAACATGTCATGTGAGTATTGGAATCCAGTATTGGCTTCTATGAACATTTTGTGTACTTTTTAAAATTGAACTAGGCAAGTCAGTTAAGAACAAATTATTATTTTCAATGATGGCCTAGGAACAGTGGGTTAACTGCCTTGTTCAGGGGGCAGAACAACAGATTTTCACCTCATCAGCTCGGGGATTCGATCTTGCAACTTTTGTGGTTGCTAGTTTGACACTCTAACCACTAGGCTACCTGCCACCCCCAACCAGGAAAACAAATATTGTGTCATGTTGTGGTACATAGGTTAATGGTGTGTTTTTACCATTCTTTCACCGACTTACAACCTTGTCCTTTATAAAACAACAAAAGTGCCTTTTTTGGGCTTGGTAAGGGTTCGGGGGTCAAATTAGCTGACAGCAGGGTAATTTTCTGGAGACGACACGCAGAGTTGCTGATTATCCCTGAGCTAGCATCATTTTTGTTTATCAAAAAATGGCTAATTGCTTTTTTTACGAGTAGAAAAAGATTACAAGTTAATAGGAGAAACTAAATAAACAGAATGCAATTGCACAAAGCTGTAGTAAGATGGTAATTAATTTGTGGCCACCCCTGAGTTAATTAGCTAATATAAAGAAGAGAAGGACGTAAAAAAGAAGTTAATGAGGCTTAATGTAACTGATACTCTGATGGGAAGTCACTCTAATGAATTTATGAATGTGTGAGGAGTGAGGAAATGAACTTTCAATACTTGTGTGTTATATGGGCATCTTGGATGTGGTAACGCGGTTTAAAAACACAGATGCACATTTGAATATTAATGCGATGTTACTTTTCGAATGGGCTATGACTCTCTTACCATATCACTTCTGATATGAACATGGAAATGGTACGTTACTGACTTCGAGAAGGGGCCAGGGCAAATGACCAAATCATAAGCTATGGGAGGGCCAAGAGAATGTAGTTCTTGGGGTGTAGGTCGCCTGAGGTGGTCTTCTGGGCCGGGGGGGGTTGTGGTCTGGAGGTCCATCTGACTTAAACAGGGTAGGGAGGGGGTAATCATTAAGCCAATCTCTATGCAGCCAGCCAGTTTCCGACAGTAGCCTATGGTTAAAGCTCCTGTCAGGCCACCGAGTGACATGCCTTTTGACCCCAGTCACACCTCAACCAGCTGGGTCTCTCTCTCTCATCCCCTTACAGCACACACACACATACACATATATATACACTGAGTATACAAAACGTTAAGAATACCTGCTCTTTCCATGACATAGACTGACCACGGGAGTCCAGGTGAAGGCTCTGATATCTTATTGATGTCAATTGTTAAATCCACGTTAATCAGTGTAGATGAAGAGGAATAGACGGGTTAAAGAAGGATTTTGAAGACTTGAGACAATTGAGACATAGCTTGTGTGTGTGTGCCATTCAGAGGGTGAATGGGCAAGACAAAAAATGTGCCTTTGAACGGACTATGGTAGCAGGTGCCAGGTGCACCGGTTTGTGTCAAGAACGGCAACGCTGCTGGGTTTTTCACAGTTTCAAGAATGGTCCACCCCCCAAAGGACATTCAGCCAAGTTGACACAATTGTGGGAAGCGTTCATATCAGCATAGGCCAGCATCCCTGTAGAACGCTTTTGACATCTTGTAGAGTCCATGGCCACACACCACCACCCCAGCTCCCTTCTGCCCCCCTCAAACACCTCAGCTATCCATCCCTCCCTGGTCGAGTCTGTAAAGACACCCCTTATTACTCCACCATGGTGACCTCACAAAGCATCACTTACACCTCAGGTCTCTCAATGGGTTCGCCATGACATTTACTGTTGACGCGCAAGACCAAGGTTCATGGGTAATTTGAATGAAATTACAGGACCCTGATGAATCCTGCTAGCGAGTGGGGGGAGGTAATCAGGTAATTGCAGAGGCCAGCAGAGGCAGCGCTGCTTACTGTTTTAGACCGACCTGTTAAAACTTCCCTTGATGACATGTGGTTTTGTGAGCCGAAACGGCACGGCAATGAGTGATGAGACAGGAATATCCCATCAGAGAATTAGTGTCATATTACATAAATCACTGTCGACAAATGTCTTCCCTCGCTGGTTGTTTGTTCTTTATCGTTTGACACAGTTCATTTGTCAATCAGGCCTGATGCGTGCGAGCAGGGAAAGTGGATAGTGTGGTGGATTTGCCATGCAGTGCACACAGTACGTCCAGCTATAGCAGCAAGGAATGCTCTGAAAACAAAACGCAAACATTATCTGACAGAACAAGTGTTACAGGGTTAACACTACTGACCAGCTTTGCTCATCACTGATATTCTTAGTGGATGGCTCAATTCATTAGATCTGAAATATGAACTCATTGATGATCTAGTTTGTTGGTAATAGTGTCTGATCAAGGAGCTAGCAAGATTGCATATCCTGCTGACGTCTGTTCAGAGCTGCTATATTGACCAGACCACCCCATAGCATACTGTTCTATAAGCTTGAGTATCTTCTAGCTCTTCAGCTCAACAACAGGTGTATATATGAAACTCTCCTTCTGACCTGTTGTGAGGCGTGTCGAATGCTCGGTAGCAACAATTTACCCCCTAATACGAAACTGCTTCGACTCCACCATAGATATATTGAAGACTGATTCACACATACACAGACAAGCAAGCACACATCAGAAGGGAGGGAGACAGACAAAGGTACAGAAATGAATGGATTGTGTGTGTGTGTGTTTGCGTGCGTGCGTGTGCGTGCGTGCGTACGTGTGTCTGTGCGTGCGTTAACCTCCTTATCTGAAGCTATATCTTGTAGTAGAAGGTCAAGGCAGAGGTGTGAGCGTAGGTGTCCAACAACAGATTGATGAGCCTTTGCCTATGGGGCCAAAGCAGGTCAACACTGATTTCATATACACCTCTCACACAATATGGAAACATGATAGGTCAAATACAGGTTTAAGTGCCTTTTAGTTTTCATTCTCCCCCTCCACTCCAACATATCTGTATGGTGTTTGTGCTCACCAGCCTCCATAATGGAAAAACTATTGCAGAAGCATTTCTCTGTCAGCAAGGGTCAAGAGGTCATCGCTGATGTCACTCTCAAAGTAACCAGTGGCAAATAGGTCCTGACATGTGCTCCCTAATAGAAGACTAAGAGTGGATAGCTCCCCTGGCTTTCAGGCAGATAAGCCATGTGAGACAAAGAGGAACAGCTTCCACTGGGTTCGGCTCTCGGGAGACCAGTATCAGCTGTCGAATTTAGGTATAAATAACAGTGGTGGAATTTGAACGACGGACGTTATTTTTTTCTCAATCATGTCACTCGACTTGCAGAACGAACAATTAGCTTATCATGACTGTTGAAAATCAAAGCAAACCATGCGTTGAAAGGGTCTTATCGTACCCTTTCATTTGTTACTATTGCGTTATCCCTTGAAATATAGGGTAAACATTCTTGCTAAGCAAAGTGCTCCGTTTTCTTTTTATGTGCAGAGCATTGCATTGGGGGCTTGCTGACTCAGTCTCAGAGGTCAAATAGTATCGGCATCAGAGACCACGCAAACAAATGCAGCATTACTGACCGGCTCCTCTTCTCAGATTGATATATTTTATATACAAGTGACACCCCTTCCCATCATTTCTCCCTCTCCTCCCATCCCTCCCTTCTTCCTCTCCTCCCTTCTTTCCCTTTTCCCTCTCCTCCCATCCCTGCCTTCTTCCTCTCCTCCCTTCTTTCCCTTTTCCCTCTCCTCCCATCCCTGCCTTCTTCCTCTCCTCCCTTCTTTCCCTTTTCCCTCTCCTCCCATCCCTGCCTTCTTCCTCTCCTCCCTTCTTTCCCTTTTCCCTCTCCTCCCATCCCTGCCTTCTTCCTCTCCTCCCTTCTTTCCCTTTTCCCTCTCCTCCCATCCCTGCCTTCTTCCTCTCCTCCCTTCTTTCCCTTTTCCCTCTCCTCCCATCCCTGCCTTCTTCCTCTCCTCCCTTCTTTCCCTTTTCCCTCTCCTCCCATCCCTGCCTTCTTCCTCTCCTCCCTTCTTTCCCTTTTCCCTCTCCTCCCATCCCTGCCTTCTTCCTCTCCTCCCTTCTTTCCATTTTCCCTCTCCTCCCATCCCTGCCTTCTTCCTCTCCTCCCTTCTTTCCCTTTTCCCTCTCCTCCCATCCCTGCCTTCTTCCTCTCCTCCCTTCATTCCCTTTTCCCTCTCCTCCCATCCCTGCCTTCTTCCTCTCCTCCCTTCTTTCCCTTTTCCCTCTCCTCCCATCCCTGCCTTCTTCCTCTCCTCCCTTCTTTCCCTTTTCCCTCTCCTCCCATCCCTGCCTTCTTCCTCTCCTCCCTTCTTTCCCTTTTCCCTCTCCTCCCATCCCTGCCTTCTTCCTCTCCTCCCTTCATTCCCTTTTCCCTCTCCTCTCATTCCTCCTCTCTCCCTCTTCTTCCGTCCATCCCTCCCTCCTCCCTCTCTTATCATCCTTCCTACATTCCCATCTCCATCCCACTGTCAGGGAAAAACTAATACCTCTTGTTCTGTGTCAGAGGCATGTTGTTGAACATGTGATTTGTAACGCATATCAAAAACCAACATTCCCGTCAACGGAGCATGACTATTCCTTCCCTGGCCTCTGTTCTCTCTTTTTCACAGAACTCCACATTTCTCTGCATTTTATCAAAACGATTTATTTGGTAGGCTGTTTTAAGTACAGTGTATGTTAGATGGGGGTAAAAGGAAACTGACAACCACAGAAGGATTTAAGAAAGCGCAACTCTTATCTCTCTGTCTCTACCATAGCACATTGAGCATACTGCCTCCTCTCTCTTTCTCTGTATCTATCTATCTCTCTTGCTCCATCTCTCAGTCTTTCTCCTTCCATCTCCGTATCCGTGTCCCTCTCTCGACTCCAGCAGTCGAAGAGCCGATGACTGAGTGAGCAGGAGACTGGCGTTTTCTGATAGAGTCACACCCCACAAATGGAGTCAATCAAGGGCCGGGTGAAAAATTCATTTTCTGACAGGGGGTGTCAGCAAGATCGCCAGACCCCCGTGACAACAAATCCATAGAGCTAGCTGAAAAGGAAAGGAGAGAGAGAAAAAAAGGGTGGGGTGGGGGGTTGGGGGGTGAGTAAGAAATCCTGACAGGGTGTAAAACAGGAATCCTCTCTGTGGATTCCCGGGCGATCAGAGTCTTTACCTTTCAGCTGTCCATAACACAATTTCATACCAATTATTACCCCCAGTGAGCATGTGACAGGCTGGCGTGTTGGCGGCCACACCGCCCGCATCCCACTAATTCCAAAATGAAGGATTGGAAGGAAGTGTTGCAGTGATTTGTGACAAAGTAACTGAACATAGATGGCTGTATTTAGCAACGTGAGAGTAGTTTGTTTTCATGCTTATGGTCGCTGGTGACACTCTCTCCGCCTTGA
Source organism: Oncorhynchus mykiss (assembly GCF_057628025.1). Classification (NCBI taxonomy): domain Eukaryota; kingdom Metazoa; phylum Chordata; class Actinopteri; order Salmoniformes; family Salmonidae; genus Oncorhynchus; species Oncorhynchus mykiss. The sequence continues at coordinate 43,351,564 of NC_143024.1, forward strand.
TTTGATGCATGGGTTTAGTTTTGCCCCTAGCCAGTACACACACTCCCAGCTTACTAAGGGCATCACCATTCATGGTGTAAATTGAAAAATAGTTGTAGGGTGTCCATTTGGGTATTTGCTATGTTTAAATCAATAGTTTTTCTGGAGAGCAATCCTTCGTGGTTAAAAACCTTCAATATATGGTTATAGGGCCATGAGTGTCATCATATGCCCATTTCATTATCAAATGCAATCTTTATGGTATGTTACCTATTCAGTACTATATGTTTTAAACTGCACAAGCAAAGGCTATACAGACTATAAAAATCCTTACTTTGTGTGACACTTTCCCGTAACATCCCCTACCCAACCCGTTCCACAGTAATTTCTCCACTCCAAAGCTCTTTAAGCTCCCCCCCCCATTATATATCCTCCTCATCAATGTGTCACCTTGTTCCAACGCGGCAGGAAGTCGACTTAATGCGATGGCGAGGTTAAGAAAACACTGGCGTGGCTGGTGACGGATGGCCTGTCAGTGTTCACACACAAAAGTTTAGAAATTTGATCCACCTGTCATCTCGCCTGTGATTATGAATCTCTGAAGTGCTGTGGTCCTTTCAGACTCAGTCTAGCATGGCCTCTCTACGGTGGGCCTCTCTCTCTCTCTCTCTCTCTCTCAAAGTCTCATCGCATTTGTTACATGGATGAGAGAGCAAACTTCAAATCAGTGCAAAGGACATAGAAACCCCCCAGCTCATCTTAATGTAAACAATTAAGCCCACCAAAAGAGTTGTCTCTTCAGAGAGAGAGAGCGAGAGAGAGAGAGAGAGAGAGAGAGAGAGAGGGGCCTTGAAATGGAGCGAAGCTCTAATCTGATTTAATTTACAGGACTCATACGTTTTTCGAATTGTGTCGGTCTAATAAACCCAGCAAAACTATATCTTTCTTAATTATATTTACGTGGAGTAGCTAGGCTACGTTCCTCAGAGGTGTTAACTAATTTACTGCACTGGGTCACATCATAAAGACATGATGTTCTGTTGGAAGAGGTTTACAGGGAAACATGAGACATCCACGAAACATCGTTTCCTGAGTAACATTTGTTTGGCTGTTTACGACTATGGAAATGCCTTAAAAAGTAATCCTACACATAAACCTGTCAATGAATAAAATCTAGATAAACTACCCAAGCTCCTAAAATGTCTATGAACTCAGATATTTGTCTGGTTATCTTTCTCCTTTTTTTCTTGTTTCTATTGTTTTTATCCCCAGGAGAGGATGTGGTGAACACAAAAGGAATAGAAGTGTTTTTTTTTAATTATCTTTAACCTCCTGCTGAACTACAGATGACCCTGCCAGCAACTCCTGAGTCAACTGCATTAGCTTTAGGGTGGTCAGACTAAACGAGGAGGGGTCGAAAGGGGGGCCAGGAGATTTTTCATGCTATCCATTACAGTTGTTTTATTTAGGGGGGTTAATGCAATGACTTTATATCAGTTTTAACTGTGAATCACATCAGCCCAACTGGTCTTTAACTTATGCACAATTGCTCATGCACTAGATGACGATGCTACTTCTCTTTTGCATATTCTACATGATGGAAAAGAGTATAAAAAAGGGGGACATCCAAAAATTGACCCTTCGCTAAGCCACGACCCCCTTGGTTACTGTTGTAACCTCGGACAACATTTTCCCGCGAAGCCCAATTCCACATTTAACCACTGTGGAAATCCCCTCACAATGATCTCAAACTGTGTTTCTAAAACACAATGAAATGAAACACAGAAAACCTTCACGGTAACCTGATAAAATTATGTTTTTCGTATAGCTAGGCACTGAGTGGCTCTGCATTCACTGTCAGCATACAGTCAAAGCTATAACCTCTTTTGGCGCTAATTAGTGCTCTCAAATAGTATCCTGATGTTGACAACATTTGGGAGTTGTACTCATAACATTGCTAACTTAGCTAGCCAACACACATTTTGAGAAAACAAGTTATATTAAGTGGCTAGGTAGCTAGCATTAGCAACGTGTGTAGCATTTTGCTACACCCGCAATAACATCTGCTAAACACATGTATGTGACCAATCATTTTATTTGGTCAATGAGACAGAGCTAGCTAACCAGCTGAGCTATCAAACAATGTAATAAAAGCATAATTTCTGAGTTGAAAAATACTCCATCAACATACTCGGCATTTCAGGAATAACAGTAGTACTCCTGGTGCAATGTTAAATTATTTAGCCATTTATAGTTTTTTAAAGAAAACTCACAGTTTTTGCCATATCCCTTACTGGCTTTCATGCGATTTAAACATGCGCTTGTCCGAAGTGTTGGATTCGACGACTGTTGCTATTCATTGGAGGGCTGCAATTGGCTTAACCTTTTTGGGATAGGGGGCAGCATTTTCACATTTGGATGAATAGCATGCCCAGAGTGAACTGCCTCCTACTCTGTCCCAGATGCTAATATATGCATATTATTATTAGTATTGGATAGAAAACACTCTGAAGTTTCTAAAACTGTTTGAAGGATGTCTGTGAGTATAACAGAACTCATATGACCTGAGAAACCAGGAAGAAACCAGGAAGTGGGACATCTGAGGTTTGTAGTTTTTCAAAGCTTGGCCTACCAAATATACATTGAGATATGGATGAGGTTGCACTAGGGCTTCCACTAGATGTCAACTGTCTTTAGAAACTGGTTTGAGGATTCTACTGTAAATGAGGGGCTCAGGAGACCTCTTTGAGTCAGTGGTCTGGCAGAGAGCCTTGGTCTCATGACGCGGGCTCTCGACAGAGTTACTTCTCGTTCCAGTGCTTTTCTGAAGACAAAGGAATTCTACGGTTGGAACATTATGGATGTTTTATGTTAAAAACATCCTAAACATTGATTCCATACATCGTTTGACATGTTTCTAAAGGACTGTAACGGAACTTTTTGAGTTTTTGTCTGGACGAAATGCTCGCGCCTCATGAAGATGGATTACTGGGCTGAACACGCTAACAACAAGTGGCTATTTGGACATAAATGATGGAACTTTACGGAACTTTACGGAACAAATCAGTCATTTATTGTTGAACTGGGATTCCTGGGAGTGCCTTCTGATTAAGATCATCAAAGGTAAGTGAATATTTATGGTGTTGTTTCTAACTCCAAAATGTCGGATATTCCTCTGGCTGTTTTGTGTTCTGAGCGCCGTTCTCAGATTATGCTTTTTCCGTACAGTTTTTTTGAAATCTGACACAGCGGTTGCATTAAGGAGAAGTCTATCTTTAATTCTGTGAATACACTTGTATCTTTTATCAATGTTTATTATGAGTATTTCTGCAAAATCACTGGATGTTTTGGAATCCAAACATTACTGCACGTAAGGCGTCAATGTAAACTGAGATTTTTGGATATAAATATGCACATTATTGAACAAAACATACATGTATTGTGTAACATGATGTCCTATGAGTGTCATCTAATGAAGATCATCAAAGGTTAGTGATTATTGTTTTTATATTTCTGTTTTTTGTGACTCCTACCTTTGGCTGGAAAATGGCTGTGTGTTTTTTTGTCTTGGCTCTGAACTAACATAATCATATGTTGTGCTTTAGCTGTAAAGCATTTTTGAAATCGGACACAATGGGTAGATTAACAAGATGTTTATCTTTCATTTGTTGTATTGGACTTGTTAATGTGTGAAAGTTACATATTTCAAAAAAATATTTGAAGGCCTTTTCAGCGGAATGTCCTGCGCTAGAAAGGTTAAAGGAAGGTTCATTTGCTTTACAGAATTCTGCAAATGGCTGTGAAATATATGAATATGGCATATTACGTGCAGCAGCATAATTCCAAGACAAACCTTTCATTTTTAACTAGTTTCCTACAACAGACTTTGTAAGACTTGTTTTTGTAAAACATGCTGTAATTAGTTTATGGTGAGTATATTTTCTTCAACTAAGCCATGACAAATACAGATTTGTGTAGGTTATCTTTTTGAAATGGAGGTTGAAGTTATATTCCTGTGTTTGCCTGCTCACTTACAGATCTCCAGCTGCTCTGGACCCTGGGAGCTCTTGGGCTGCTGCTGGGCCAGCTGCCCTCCTGGCTGGGCCATCCGTGTGCCGTCCGTGTGTGGCCCGTGTGGGCATGCGCTGATACGAGCCTCCACAGGGGGCTGATGGGACTGCCGAGGCTGGGCCAGAGAGGACGCAGATGCCTTAAATGACTTGACACCATGGGACTGGGAAAGCACGACTCGGGAGTAAATCAACCATTCTTGAAGGACATAACAGTGAATGTAATGATAGGATGTTGTGGATCTTAAAAGTATAAGCGTGTGAGGAAGAGAGGATCAAATCCCCTTGTGAGGTGTAGCTTGAGTGAGAGTATCTTTGTCGCGACCTCTATCATTGAAAAAGAGAGAGATGACAAAGTAAACATGATTCTTCCGAAAGAAACAGAACTTGTATGTCAGGTCATGTCCTGCCTAAACTTTTTGAATAACCAATATCATGGTGAAAATTTAAAAAAATGTGCAAATCATTGTCCCTACCCCCGTATCTAAATGTGCCCTATGGTGTGGACAATAAGCTCATGTTCAACCTTGCATCCAGGGAGGGAAGGCAGAGAGCAGGAACAGGGTAACATAAAAGCCAGCACTTCCATAAAGTATTCAGTAAGCATTTTTTGATATGCAATTCATTTTTCGCCAAAGACTTAGATGACCACTCTCTTATGAACCTAGTTTAATAAATGAGCTGAAAATCAATTATCATTATGCCGAATTAATCCACAGTTGAGAAGGGAATGATACTTTTCCCCTCTAACTTGGCTTTTACCTTGTATACCTTTGAACCAGTGTGATCCCATTTAGTCCTGCTTGACGGTTCCTAGCAGAGGCGCACATGATGGGCCCTGTACCTACCTGGTAGCCCGGTGCCCATGGTACAGGATCAACAGAAGGCCTCTCATTAGATACTAATTCATTTGGAAGCACTGGGACCACAATATCATTATCAACGCAGTGACTTGCCAACGTATTGAGCAGAATGGGCACCACAGTCTGGTGGATTTCAATGGGCATACAGATAACAAAAAGAGTTGCTTCCTACCATTTAGGTTACCTCCTCTTCGGTGAGTCTGTGAAGAAGGAAGCAAGTCGTGGCTGAGGAAAAGCCTGTTATTGTCCCAGTACGTTAGAGCATGAGACCACGGGCACGTGGTGGCTTCTCTATCTACCGGTCTTCCTTAATCTATTGTAGACTGTGTTATTAGGAAAGGGTGTAACTGATACCATTTCCAATCTTTGATTTGTCATATTCAAGTAAAACCATCACTTTCAATTTGTGAACAACTCTCACATAAGAGGTCATAGGTTGTTGGGAAGTTTTTGGCATAAATGGATACTTTTACATGCAATCTTTAATTTCCCTTAGTTTTATATGTATATGAAACCAATCAAAATATGCAGCGACAAAAACAGCTTATGCATATGTTTGGCTAGCTAGGGACAGATGAGATGTTGACTGTAGCTAATGTAGCTCACCAAAAAACAGCAGATTCGTTGTGAAAGGACAGACGGCATCACACTTTCCAAGGAGAATAACGCGTTACGTAAGTTAATATAAGTGGTGTGGTCGGTCAAAGTTGCATTTATGTTGTTTTAAGATTCAGATATCGTGGCCCTTCTTTGGTACTGTTGATGCGTCCGTGAAAAGAACAGCATACGGCCTTTGCCATCTTTAATTGGATGCAAATGTGACTCTCACAAACAGAATCAAAATGTATATTTTATCATAAGAAACCACTGGACATTGTAATTATGCACTTGGAGAACAATTTAGCAACATCATCTTTCCATTGCTTATTTTGTGCTAGCTTAACGCTAGAAAGTCATGGAAAGACGATTTAGCTAAAAAAGTGCATAATTCAATCTCAATTTGGATTCTGTTTGTAAGAGTCAGTCACATTTGCGTCTTTATGCATACAGTAATAGTTTAAATCATTGGTATTTCAGTGAAGAAGTGACTTAAATAGTAATCCTTCACTCTCTTCTGACCATTGGATGTGTGCCTAACCATATCCTATTTAAACTGAAACACTCAGTGAACTCTCAAGGTTATGGGATGCACATTTTAGCTATGTAAAACTGGAATTGGTTCCACATTACATTTTGGGGCTTTTTGGTTTATACCTTTGAATGACTTCGCCATATGGTGTGTAAAAGGTTGTGAAGGTCAATCCGTCAGTCCGCACAGGTCAGTACGCTGCATAATGTTCCTTTAAAAGGACCTGTCGTTTTCCTCTCTTCTCTTTTGTGTTTTGACACAGTCATTGTGACTGTTTTGATCTTGCCCATGTGTCCTGCTGGAGAGGGTTCAAATTGGATTTTTTTTTCATGGTGTTAGGAGCGGAAATCACCCAGCTCTGGCCTGACTCCTCACTACACTACACTACCCTCCCCACCTCTCTTAACCAGCACAGAGGGAGTTCACATGACCCTCAAACACACTCAATAACACAGTTCACATAGTAAACACAAGCTCACAAACACACACACACACACACACACACACACATACAGTATATAAGTGAAACACTCCTGTTCTAACACTTTCTCCCAGCAAAGTATCCACGTTTTCACGATCACAACCTCATGTACCACTGACAGCTTTGCACAAACGCTGGCAAAGTGTATAGTCTAGGTGATCAGGTGGGACGGGAGAGAAGAAGAAAAAAAATTGAGCCAAAACTAGCCCCTTTAACTTTTTAAAGACTTTTCAGCATTTGTTCTGCACACTTACACACTTACTTACTCCGAGGGGCCGCAGTGACTGGGGTCCCATTTCAGGGCCCAGCATGGAGCCTGCGAGCTCGTCAGCTGTAAAATGAGAGCGCCAGAGCGCAGTGTGAAAATGGATTAGGCTAGCTGAGATAAGGGGAGCCCTCAGCGAGCCATGCATGCCTTCAGTGGGGGAAAAAGAAACACTGGACAAATTGTTTTTGGTACATTAAGTAACTGTTACTTTATTTCACAGATGGGAAACAATAACACAGGCTCCCAGGGTTGGAACCACCGCGGCATAGAAGAATGGGAGAGAGAGAGGGAGCTTTGGCCATTGAGCTCCACCCCCCCCCCCCCCCCCCCTTCTTTATACGCAAAGTGATTTTCATGAGGACTTTTGATTCCAAGAATTCAACAGATTGACAAATATAGCATATGATGATAAATGACAAAGTGCTTGGTGGGGAGTCAACAGGCTACTGAATATCCATGTTAATAAAAAATCTAATAAAAAAGCCCTGACTGTTCCCAGTCAGTAAACGGGCAAGGGATTTTTCAATTAATAAGCGTGCTGCCGCACCAGAACCTTCTAAATTAAATAAGTGTGTCAGATCCTGGATGATTTATACATTTGGACTGATCTAACAGCTCGGCGGAACAGCTATGACACCCTGACAAGCTAACAATGGATATGAAAAATGAGCCAATACCACAGCGCTAAGTCTCAGACTTTCAAAGCCAAATGCAACACACTTGTGGTGGAGACCAAACCCCACACATACTTGGGGATATAATGAAAAGAAAGTGGGGGAGAAAAAAATCCCCACAAGATTCTTCCCACTATTTTAGCTAAATCATTCATTGTTTGTATGAATTGATTGATGGAGACAAATTGGTCAAAGTGGAGCGTGTGGAGCGTACTTTGCCTTTCTGATGCATTTTTGTGGCTGTGGAGAAGCACATCACTTTACCACTAAATGAGGTATCAGGCCTATTGCTTAGGCTTTGACGAAATGGGAGAATGTCAAACCAAGTTAGCGCCAAGGTGCTTTTCAAAACATCACAATGCAGCATCTACTTATATCTATAACTGAAAAGGGGTTACTTCAAAACACCTTGTTTGAATGGGGCCTTATTGGAAGAGAAAAACAAGTATATATGCTGGAATTGGAAACTATTCCATTGAATCCACATACTTTTGATGAACCTGAATAATAGAATGACCAAGCTAGCTGATTAAGATTGCACATAACAACGGTATAAAGTCAACACTTGAAATACAAAAAATCTATTTCACCTCAAGATAAATAATCTAGAACAGCAACTTGTTGTGGTAAGCAGTATTAAGCAGTGGTAACTCGGACATAGTTGGATATGGTAACAGACGCAAACATGGATAGGCAGAAGCATTGTTGCTTTCTCTTGCGTTGTCCTTTCCTCCTCACTTTCTCTGCCGTCTGATGAAAAACTGCATTTTGTTTTCTTTCTCAGAGCTCAGCAGGTTTAGAGGAAACAATTACCAAGTCCAGTGATCTCTGCTTCCCGCGTCCCACTGTTAAACACTCACCGCCCTGAGGTATGCTCTGGAAATGATACAGTTTTAAAGGGGTTACATTTCATCGTTTTCTTTATCCTCTCTCATTCCCTCTCTCTCTGTTCATTCAGAGGTTTTATATCACAAAACTCCACACCCCCAAAAAAATGATGGGGGTGAAAAAGAGAAAAAAAACAATAAAGATTATGAAAAGCCCATCTTTACAGATCATTAGACATGGCCAAACAACCTACAGCTATGATAGGATATATCAAAACTGACATGTAATAGTTGATTGCTGATCGCCTATTGATTGAGCTATATTTCACAAGGATAGCCCAGGCTCATACTAGCCCTCTGCACATCACACCAGACCCAGCAGAAGCTACTAGAAGTAAGTAGACTCATTCAAGAATAATTGTAGGAAAATTGGACATGAAGTGCTGTATTAAATTAAGTAAATTGCTATTGATATACACTATATATACAAAAGTATGTGGACACCCTTTCTTATTAGTGGATTCAGCTATTTCAGCCACACCCATTGCTGACAGGTATATAAAAGCCATGCAATCTCCATAGAGAAACATTGGCAATATAATTGCCTTACGGAAGAGCTCAGTGACTTTCAATGTGGCACATTGGAAGCCAGCTTTCCAACAAGTTAGTTTGTCAAATTCCTACCCTGCTAGAGTTGCCCCGGTCAACTGTAAGTACTGTTATTGTGAAGTAGAAACATCTCGGAGCAACAGGGGCTCAGCTGCGAAGTGGTAGGCCACACAAGCTCAAAGAATGGGACCGCGGTGTGCTGAAGTGTATTGTGTAAAAATGGTCATTTACTACCGAGTTCCAAACTGCCTCTGGAAGCAAAGTTAGCACAAGAACTGTTCATCGGAAGCTTCATGAAATGGGTTTCCATGGCCGAGCAGCCACACACAAGAATAGATCACCATGCAAAATACCAAGCGTCAGCTGGAGTGGAGTAAAACTCAACGCCATTGGACTCTGGAGCAGCGGAAATGCGTTCTCTGGAGTGACGAATCAAGCTTCACCATCTGGCAATCCAACAGACAAATCTGGGTATGCGGATGCCAGGAGAACCCTACCTGCCCCAATGCATAGTGCCAACTCTAAAGTTTGGTGGAGGAGTAATAATGGTCTGGGGCTGTTTTTAATCGCCCAACATCAGCAACCGACCTCACTAATGCTCTTGTGGCTGAATGGAAGCAAGTCCCCTAAGCAATGTTCCATCATCTAGTTGAAAGCCTTCCCAGAAGAGTGGAGGCTGTTATAGCAGCAAAGGGGAGACCAACTCCATATTAATGTCCATGATCATTTCGTTATTTGATTTTGAAGTTCAAGACCCCTTTAAGGTATCCTATTTTTTTTTTCAAATTATGAAACGTTAAATTTGGCATTGCTGCTATTAGTCAATAGAAACTCATTGAAATACAGAGTCACTACATGGACGTTTGCTCTGAAGTGTCTGTCCTATATCTGAGAGATATAAGAAAGATGGGGACCTTCCGATGAGGCTTGTGATTATCCTCTAGAGCAAAACGGAGAATGATGTTGTGTTTGTGAGAGTGTCGTCTTTCAGTAGAGTGGCAGGTCAACCCGTTCTGAGACTACAGACATTTCTGTGAGAAGACACATTTTCGGGATGTGTCACGGTCAGCCAAACATCACTCTAGCTCTCCCACATTTCACCACAGATGCGGAAGGGTGATATCGGCGGATGTCGTGGATTGAGCCCATGCAACAAAATCTGATATCTCTAGTTTAAACAGACAGAATTTCTGTAATACGTTAATTAGATTTCCATGGTAGAGAGGAAACTGTAGGCCATGGGTAACTACATTTTTATTTCAATTACCACGATGAAAGCAACGAAATGCAAGCATTCTGCTGTAGGTATTACAGTACAGCTCAGCTGTGCATTTGGGGTTCACCTTTTTTGACAGTGTTTTTCTAACGGACAACAGATGAGAGGGAAATAGTGTGGCTGATGAGGGAGACGAGAACGAGGGAAGACTGCTGTATCGGTAAAAAGAGAGAGAACTACAACAGGAGAGACGGAATGATCATTTGTAGATGGAAATATGGGCCTATGTTGAGAGAGCGAGAGAGAGAGAGGTTGAAACAGACCCACTTTCAACATGTTTACACTACAAAACGTTTACAATTTGGAACCAGTCATTTATGTGTGTTTGAAAATGTCAAATTGGATTATGATCAAACAGAATGACTACTGTAGTATAGATCATCAGCAAGATGCCTCTGGCCTCTGCTCACAAAGTGGACAGTGAAGGGGAAAAGGCAGAAAAAAAGAATGGAGGAATGAATAAAAAAGAGAGAGAGGCTGACAGCGAGAGAGTAAAGGCACTTGAGCAGCAGGCAGAAAGGCCCAGGCAGGCAGACAGGCAGGCAGGCAGGGCGGCCGAGCCCAGAGTGATTGAATGATCCCATTTCTAGGCTCTTTGTTAGACAACAGGCAGCATCGTATGAAGATTGATACAGAAGTGCTCGACTTGGTTTGCCGGATCATCAAACGGATTGATATTATACTCCTTCTCCGGATGAAGACAAAGTAACTGTTATCATACTCAATACAAGGGCTTTGTCAGAGGCAGAAAATCATCCCTTGTCACCGGTTATGGAACCGTTGCGCCGACTGTCATGGGGATTTATCTGGGAGACGCCGCCACTGTCTGCGTCACGCTCTGGCGTTTACATGGTGAAAGCCTCAGCAGTACCGTAAAGATCTTAGTCAAAGATTGAATTACAGAGCCATGCTAAGGATGACATTTATTTCCCTTCTATCGTGCCTGTCCCCCTGGAACTGTAAATCCCTGATCTCCTTATCAACCGCGTTTATTATCATGTGATCACATTTCATTCATTGTGATGTTAAGTTAACATGCATATCCACATGATTTGTATTTTTTCTAATCTTAGACTGAAGAATGCACTACATCTGAGATAGGCCTATCTGTACCTGACTTCTATATATCAGTAACAATATGGTGGAAATCGTGATAAAACACATTACCTACCCAATAAAATGGGATGGCATCACCATGGAAAACATTGAGGGTGTACAAAATATAGCCTTGGAACAGGGGAAGCACTAAAGTGACACCCCTCCAAGGACACTTCGTGAAATTGAGCTGTTGAATACCGTACAAAGTTCATGTGATTAGATGTTGGACACCATACCTGAAAAGCATAAAGCAGTTTGAGTGATATTGTTCTGTACTACTTGCAGGCAGCAAACTCATCAAAGGTCCACCCCCCAACCTCTCAGCACATAGTGGTAATGACCCCAAGAACTATATGACATTATGGGGCATGCTGTCATATGAGTTGGAGTACGCTGGCTCTTCTAATATAAGTGTGTGCTTCTCTCTGTGGAACAGTTTTATGCACACTGTAAAGCTGCCATTCCCGTCTGCTCTCTCTCTCTCTCTCTCTCTCTCTCTCTCTCTCTCTCTCTCTCTCTCTCTCTCTCTCTCTCTCTCTCTCTCTCTCTCTCTCTCTCTCTCTCTCTCTCTCTCTCTCTCTCTCTCTCTCTCTCTCTCTCTCTCTCTCTCTCTCTCTCTCTCTCTCTCTCTCTCTCTCTCTCTCTCTCTCTCTCTCTCTCTCTCTCTCTCTGTGGTGAAGCACTTATACATATTTTTCTTTCCATTCATCATGTTTATATGTACCTGCTCCAAAGCCGGAGCCACAGAAAGACGGATTACTTTACATGTTAATACTGAAACGATAAGGGGGAGAAGGATTGGTTGGCCCCAGTCACTACCTTGCTTGTATTATATTAAATATTCTCAAGATATCAAGTTACGGTGAGGCTAAGAGCTGTGTGTTATTATCTTCAAATGGTCAAATAGCTACACTCTTAGAAATAAAAATAAAAGTGTTATCTAGAACACAAAACGGTTATACGGCTGTCCTCATAGGAGAACCCTTTGATGAAGCCTTTTTGGTTCCATGTAAAACCCTTTCCACATAGTTCAAAAGAGTTCTACCTGGAACCAAAAAAGGGTTCTCCTATGGGGACAGCAGAAGAACCCTTTTGGGATCCATTGATTTCTAAGAGTGTAGCAACAATGAAAGGAAGCTGAACTGGGGAATCGTAGGTGGCTTGTTTCAGCAAGTTGTATCATGTTCTAGATACCAGACCTGGGATAACTATAGTTTTAGCTATGCTTTGTGGGAAGTAAAATCATTTTCGGGGAAACAAATAATTACTATGGAGGTGACTACAACTATTTGAATCCGGATTTGTACTATTTGGAGAGTGTTACTCAGTAATGTGCTGTATTGGATTTGCCCCAAACATAACACTTTGTATTCAGGAGAAAACGTTAATTCCTTTGCCACTTTTTTTGCATTATGACTTTAGTGCTTTGTTGAAAACAGGATGCATGTTTTGGAATATTTTTATTCTCTACAGTGTTCATTCTTTTCACTCTGTCAGTTAGGTTACTACTGTCGAGTAACTACAATGTTGATGATTCATCTTCATTTTTATCCTATCAACGCCACTAAACTCTGTAGCCGTTTTAAAGTCACCATTGGCCTCATGGTAAAATCCTTGAGCAGTCTCCTTCCTCTCCGGCAACTGAGTTAGGAAGGACGCCTGTATTTTTTTAGTGACTGGGTGTATTGATACACCATCCCATGTGTAATTAATAACTTCGCCATGCTCAAAGGGATATTCAATGTCTGTTTTTTTTCTTTACCCATTTATCAACAGGCGCCCTTCTTTGCGAAGCATTGAAAAACATCCCTGGTTTTTGTGGTTGAATCTGTGTTTGAAATTCACTGCTCTACTGAGATAATTGTTTGTGTGGGGTACAGAGATGAGGTAGTCATTCAAAAATCATGTTAAGACTACACCTGCATTGCTTGCTGTTTGGGGTTTTAGGCTGGGTTTCTGTACAGCACTTAGAGATATCAGCTGATGTAAGAAGGGCTATATAAATACATTTGATTTGATTATTGCACACAGAGTGAGTCCATGCAACTTATTAAGTGACTTGTCAAGCAACTTATTATGTGACTTTGACTTGTATTTACCTCAATGTATCTAGGCTTGCCATAACAAAGGGCTTGAATACTTATTGACATTTCAGCTTTTCATTTTTTCTTAATTTGTAAACACTTTGAAAAACATAATATTGTGTCTAGGCCAGTGACCAACCATCTCAATTGAATCCATTTTAAATTCAGGCTGTAACACAGCAACATGTGGAAAATGTCAAGGGTTGTGAATACTTTCTGAAGGCACTGTATTCAAATACCTTCAGATATGATTTGATTTTCTGAGAGGTATTCAAAATATTTTTCTGAGACCTGTATTTGAATATCAAAGAAATAAGTTGCCTTCTAGGTGGAACTCTACATGAGCTACAGTACAATCGACTACCACAAGTATTTGAAAAGTTGGTACTTTAAAATAAACTACAAAATACAACTATTTTCTGACCAGGTCTTCTTGACACCATGTTTTGTTTTGACGTGTTTTGACTTATGTCATGTCTATGCTAATATGGAGAAGAAAAAAATGTGCTAGCTAGCTAACCAACAGCTGTGCATTTGAGAGAAAAGTGCTTATTGTCGAAATATATGTACGTTTTCAATAGAGTTGGAGACAAAATATAGTTTACATGTTGTCAATAATCCTTTAATTTTGAGCCAACCTTATCTGTTTTGCCCCAGAGTTGCGCATGCATCAGTTCTCAGTAAACAACTCACCAGTACAGACGTACAGGTTACACGCACAGATAAAGGCTACACACATGCCCCCCCCCCACACACACGCACAGATAAAGGCTACACACATGCCCCCCCACACACACACACGCATAGATAAAGGCTACACACATGCCCCCCCCCCCCACACACACGCATAGATAAAGGCTACACACATGCCCCCCCACACACACACGCACATGCAGCACTCAAACACACACATTTGCAAACAGAAGTGTTGGCTAGTCTGGCCTTGTTAAGACGTTGACCCCCACGAGTGGAATGACCTCTTTGTTGGTCTGTCGGGCAAGCAAGCAGGATGTGTGTGTGTGTGTGGAGAGGGGAGGTTTGTGGATAAGAGTAGCTACTATCAGGGGACAAACATCTCCTGCCCCACAAAACCAGATGATCCATCTCCCTTTTTAGCTGGTGTCAGGAGTGTTTTGTGTGATGATGATTTGACGCTTGGCACTAGGTCCCCTCTCCACCCCGCTCCACCACCACAATGAGCTATGACAGCCAGAGCTGCTGGGCTACAGCCATGGGGAAATAGCCTTGTCTCCATGGTGAGAAGCAGCTCTGAACCTCTCCCTCTTCCATTCATCCATTTCACTTTACAACTTCATAACTAAGACCTATCGTCTAGTAAAGACTCTAACAAGGGGATATAATTTCCCAAAACTAATGGTGTACGGAGGGACATTTTCATAAAAATAGACTTCCATTTTGGGAGCACAGTCAGTTTAAATCAATAAAAATGTTATTGATAAATGTGCATCATAGCGGTGTGTTCATTTTGACGTGAATATCTACTAATCTAGATGTAGCCTTTGTACAGTAGCCGTAGCTCTGCTCTGCTTGTCTGTGGCACTCTGTAATAACTCTCTCCCCAGTGAGAAATAAAGGCCAGCCAAGGAGGCTGAGGGCCTGTGTAAATGAGATGGTTCTGCTGCATTAGCTTTATAAAACCATAATCCTTTCTCCATAAACCATTACATGCGCCGCAACATTTCTGATTTATGGGGTGGAGAATCAATGGGAAAAAATTAATGCTCGCAAAACATCTCCAAAACAGTATTGAGCAGATTTTAATTGTGATTTCATTCTGTGTTGTGGCCGTTAGCCAGATGATGAATGGGGATCTAACCTTCCACTCCAGTGAGCACCGGAGAGAGTCTTTAATATGACAATTAAGTGTCTGTCTTCAGATTTTATTGTATCTCTCTCTCTCTCTCTCTCTCTCTCTCTCTCTCTCTCTCTCTCTCTCTCTGTCTCTCTCTCTCTCTGTCTCTCTCTCTCTCTGTCTCTCTCTCTCTCTCTCTCTCTCTCTCTCTCTCTCTCTCTCTCTCTCTTCTCTCCTCTCTCTCTCTCTCTCTCTCTCTCTCTCTCTCTCTCTCTCTCTCTCTCTGTCTCTCTCTCTCTCTCTCTCTCTCTCTCTCTCTCTCTCTCTCTCTCTCTCTCTCTCTCTCTCTCTCTCTCTCTCTCTCTCTCTCTCTCTCTCTCTCTCTCTCTCTCTCTCTCTCTCTCTCTCTGTCTCTCTCTCTCTCTCTCTGTCTCTCTCTCTCTCTCTCTCTCTCTCTCTCTCTGTCTCTGTCTCTCTCTCTCTCTCTCTCTCTGTCTCTGTCTCTGTCTCTCTCTCTCTCTCTCTCTCTCTCTCTCTCTCTCTCTCTCTCTCTCTCCTCAGATCACTTCATCTGTACAGTGCAGATTTTGTGCAGATTAAATTGAGACTCGGGTTTTCTCCATCTCAGAGCACTTACTTATGTTTTATGACACGCACTACATCAATTTTATGCTGCTATTGATTTTTTTCCCTCCTCTTATTACCCTCTTGCTTAAATCGACATAAAACCATTTTGCCTGTTACGCCCCTGTTTCTCCTCACTCCTAGTTCCTGATGACCTTATGTACGCCTAGGACAGCGATGTGCTGCTGACGGGGTGGGAGAGGGTGGTGGGGGGGGCATCCTGGGAGGATGGGTAGTGGGGGGGAGGGAGAAGTTGAAAGCGCTCTCAGAGGAAATATTTGCACTACATTAAGCACCAGTGGGCAGTGCGGCATACAGACACCAAGCAGACACTGTGCAACCAGAAGGTGGCAGGTTAACCCTTGTGCTGTCTTAAGGGTCAAACATTACCCACCACTATGTTTAACAGCAGAGAAAACCCCCTACATTATATTTTTGATGACTTTTCCTAGTGAGTGACCCAGAAAAAGTGAAACATCGCCTTTGTTCATATTTCCATGAAAGCTGTACGTCACCAGGGTACAATGGGGAAGATGGGGAAGAATACAACCCAGAGCACGATGCATCATCTTCAGATGAAGAAGAAGTCCCCCAAGCTGAAAGAGAGACATTTTTGTCAAAGAGCAGACAAATAACATGGTCCTTGTCACCATATGACAAGCAGGGCAGGATGGCAGCACAAAATATCTTAAGGATGACCCCAGGGCCCACAGGACATGCAGTTGCCCATGCCCAGGACATCACCTTAACATTCTACATGTTCATCACACCAGCACATTCTATATGTTCATCACACCAAAAAATCATCCTGGAGATGACAAAATATGGAGACAGCTGGAAAAGGATGGATGAGATGGACCTGTGTCCCTACATAGGGCTGCTAATCTTAGCGGGTGTGTGTAGGTCCCGAGGCGAGGCTACATGTAGTCTCTGGGATGCAGAGAGGGGATGGGCGATTTTCCGTGCCACGATGCCACTGAAAGTCTTTCACAATTTCTCAAGGATGCTACGGTTTGATGACCGTGAGTCAAGAGCTGCAAGACGTGTGAGAGACAAACTGGAAGCCATAAGAGAGGTCTGGGAGAAGTGAGTAGAGCATCTGCCATACCTCTCCAACCCTGGGACTGAAGTTAACAGTGGATGAGCAACTGGTTCCGTTCAGAGGTACATTTTTATTTTCACAAGTGGTTTTCACTGTTCATATTATTGTGTATTGCTGTAATATCATTGATTTATGTGATTGTTTTCTCTGACACTGATAGTTATTACTGATAGTAATATATTTTGTCAAAAGGTTGCTGTCCTTTCCGGCAGTATATGCCCAGCAAGCCAGCAAAGTATGGCATCAAGATATGGGTTGCCTGTGATGCACAATCCAGCTACGTTTGGAAGATGCAAGTCTGCACAGGGAAGCCGACCAGTGGAGGCCCGGAGAAGAACCAGGGGATGCGGGTTGTGCTTGATGTGACAGATGGATTGAGGGGTCACAATGTCATGTGTGACAATTTCTTCACCTCTCATGAACTCAGCCAGCAGCTCCTGAAGAGGAAGATCACCATGGTTGGCACAGTTAGAAAGAACAAGCCTGAGCTCCCCCCTGCACTCCTCACAACAAGGGGGAGAAAGGCCTTCTCATCAAAGTTTGCCTTCACCCCCACCACCACTCTAGTTTCTTACTTCCCAAGGAGGAACAAGAATGTGGTCCTCCTGAATACACTGTACAAAACAGCTGAGATCAGTGATCGTGAGGACAGGAAGCCAGCCAGCCATCATCCTGAACTACAACCACAACAAAGGAGGCATGAACAACCTGGACAAGGTGATTGGAACTTACAGCTGCAGGAGGATGACTGCCCGCTGGCCCCTGGTCATGTTCCATAACATCATTGATGTGTCATTATACAATGCCTTCGTGATATGGAACAAGATCAACCTACCTGGATGCCTGATAAGCGGAACAAGAGGAGGGTGTTCCTGGAGCAGCTGGGAAAGTCACTTGTGACCCCACACATTCAAAGAAGGGAGTGCCGGCCCAGCACAGCAGCCTCTGCAGCGCATGTGAAAGCTGTTCGGAGGGCTGAATCTTGTCCTGATCCACCTGAAACTGCAGCTGGGGTAGGTAGGTAATCACCTTTATAAGACAACACAAATGACGCCGCTTGCAACATTGATGCAGTCTCTGTGTGTATGCGTATAAACAAAGCGAGAGCTGACTGGACTGAAGGCCATCATGTGAATGACTCAAGTCTATTGGCATTATTAATGTGAAGCAACAAGATTAGTCAATGTAATTATGTTTAATATAAGCACCATTCATCACTACTTACTCATCTTTACGGAGAAAATATTGGAATTAATTCAATTCAAACACGTTATTGCTAAGCACAAGTACAGCACTTGACAACCACTAAACAGAATAAAAGAAAAACGACAGCAAAGAGCGCTCATGGTAACACTTTATTTTGAAGGGTATCTACATAAATGCTTCATAATGCATTCATAAACCAGACATACTACATTCAGATGAAGTTCATAGGATTTCATAAATGCTTACAGCAATGCAAGGTTAGGATGAATGTAATTGTAGCTGGCTTTGATTAAATCAATTTGTCCCTGGGTTAGCTAGCTGGCAGAGGCCCAGACCCTCACTGTGTCTCCGATCGCTGTCGGCTCCATCAGGCCCTTTAGCAAAGAGCTAAACATGAGCATCAATGTGACCATTTAGTGTGTTCTCTGAGCAGATGCAGGCTGAAGGTCAGCCCATTGTGTTTGTTCCACCGCACCCTGCCTTTCACTCCGACACTCTGGGCCGCTGTCCACATCAAAGATGTTATTGAAGCCCAATCGGAAACCCCGGTTTGGCAGGGAAGCAGGGCATTAAGAGAGAAAAGGAGAGAAGGAGAGTAAAACGAGGGGGCCCTTACCCAACATGTAGATCTTACTAAACCAGTGAGCCGTGCAGAGAAGAACAACATTTATACTATCATATCGTTTTTGTTTTTAGTAATTGCAAAAATAAAAAAATGGGAATGAGAGAAAGAGAGAGAGAGGGAGAGGGAGAGGGAGAGAGAGAGAGAGAGAGAGAACGAGCAGATGTGAATGACAGCTTTACAGTGTGCATAAAACTGTTCCACAGAGAGAAGCACATACTTATATTAGAAGAGCCAGCATACTCCAACTCATAAGACAGCATGCCTCATAATGTCATATAGTTCTTGGGGTCATTACCACTGAGAGGGTGGGGGGTGGACATTTGATGAGTTTGTTGCCTGCAAATAATAGAGAACAATATCACTCAGACTGCTTTATGCTTTTCAGGTATGGTGTCCAACAAACATGAATCAAGGGTTTAGTTATACATTTTGTACGGTATTCAACAGCTCAATTTCACGAAGTGTCCTTGGAGGAGTGTCACTTTAGTGTTCCAAGGCTATATTTTGTATACCCTCAATGTTTTCAATAAGTGTTTCTTTCCTTTTTCGCCCATGTCCGGGAGCCATGTGGGACAGCTTCTCAAATGATGATGTGGATTAACACACAGCAGCTGTCCCCCTCCTCAATCCCTCCCCCTGTCCTTCTCTCCCAGGTCCTGTTCGTCACCTCTCTGGTCACAGCAGTGACAGCACTATGATGGATTAGGAATTGTCATCCAGGACGCTTGTCACTTGTTTACGAGACGGCCATCCCTCATCTCTCACCACCACAGGCCTTATAATCCGGTCGACATTCTCTCTCTCTCAGCCAGACACCCGATACAACACAACACCATTTAAAACATGCTTTTTTCCCTCTGGGCTGTGATGCATTAATATATGTGGTCGGATTAGCAATCTCACAGGAACTGTGGTGATGTCTTCTCCTGTCAACCTCTTACCTACCCCTGAGAAAGGCATGTTTGATACATACATGTATATCCCCAAGGACAGATGGAGGGAGCCTTTCTAACCTGCATTATGGTGTTGAAGAATAAAGGGTTGGTGGTTTTAAATCAGTAACTGGGTTATGTATATGGAAGCAAAACATGTGTATTCATAGGTATGCCATATATTCCAATTTTAAATCTATTTAACAGGCACATCCAATACAGAAGGCCTGTATAATGTGTCTAATATTGTTGTATAATAGGGGCAAAACATATGTATCAATGTCACGTTCGTTGAAAGGAGTAGACCAAGGCGCAGCTGGAGTAGAGTTCCACATATTTTAATAAACAGAAACTCACCAAAAACAAAACAATAAAGCACAAACGAAACGTGAAGCTACTGGTGCGCACTCAGGCAACTAAATGTAGACAAGATCCCACAAACACAAATGAGGAAATGGCTACCTAAATATGATCCCCAATCTGAGACAACGATAAACAGCTGCCTCTGATTGGGAACCATATCAGGCCACCATAGAAATACAATATCACCTAGATGACC
Organism: Oncorhynchus mykiss; assembly: GCF_057628025.1. NCBI lineage: Eukaryota > Metazoa > Chordata > Actinopteri > Salmoniformes > Salmonidae > Oncorhynchus > Oncorhynchus mykiss. Next base: position 43,371,783 of record NC_143024.1, read on the forward strand.
CATCCAAGTCACTATCACTTCCCAACCAACAGAGAAAAAACAGCTTACTATGGTCAGGGCGTGACAGTACCCCCCCCCCCCCCCCCCCCCGGTGCGGACTCCGAATGCAAAACCTGACTCAATAGGGTCCGGGTGGGCATCTTTGATGGATGACGCAGGGCGTCGGGGGCAGTTCCAATGCGGGGCGAAGTACCCACTCCGCTCGCAGATACGTCTTCCTCCATGGTGGCTCTGGTGCGGGGATCATTGACCGTGGGTCGTCGCTGGAGGCACCGGACCGTGGATCGTCGCCGGAGACTCTGGACCGCCGACCGTCGCTGGAGGCTCTGGGCCGCCGACAGTCGCTGGAGGTTCCGGACCGCAGACCATCTCAGGAGGTTCCGGACCGTAGACCGTCTCAGGAGGTTCCGGACCGCAGACCATCTCAGGAGGTCCCGGACCGTAGACCGACTCAGGAGGTTCCGGACCGTAGACTGTCTCAGGAGGCTCCTGACTATATACCGTCGTTGGAGGTTCCGGACTGTGGACCGTCGTTGGAGGTTCCGGGCTGTGGAACGCCGCCGGAAGCTCTGGAATGGGAACTGTCGCCAGAAGCTCTGGACTGGGAACTGTCGCCAGAAGCTCTGGACTGGGAACTGTCAACAGAAGCTCTGGACTGGGAACTGTCACCAGAAGCTCTGGACTGTGGAGGCGCATTGGAGGCCTGATGCGTGGGACCGGTACAGGTGGTACCGGGCTGGTGACACGCACCTCAGGGCGAGTGCGGGGAGGAGGCACAGGACGCACTGGACTGTGGCGGCGCGCTGGAGGTCTACAGCGCTGAGCCGGCACAATCCGTCCTGGCTAGATGCCCACTCTAGCACGGCAAATGCAGAAAGCTGGAACAGAGCGCACCGGGCTGTGAATGCGCACTGGAGACACCGTGCGCATCACCGCATAACACGGTTAAGCACGGGGAGTTGGCTCAGGTCTAAACTCTGACTCCGCCAATCTCCCCATGTGCCCCCACAAAATTGTTTTTGGAGCTGCCTCTCGGGCTTCCGTTGTTGAGCTAACTCCTCGTATCTTCGCCATTCCGCTCTCGCTGCCTCTATCTGCTCCCTTGGATGGCGATACTCTCCGGCCCTTGTCCAGGGTCCTTCTCCATCCAGGATTTCTTCCTATGTCCACTCCTCCTGGCCACGCTTCTTGGTCCGTTTTTTGGGGGGGATCTTCTGTCACGTTCATTGAAAGGAGTAGACCAAGGCACAGCGTGAGTAGAGTTCCACATATTTTAATAAACAGAAACTCACCAAAAACAAAACAATAAAGCACAAACGAAACATGAAGCTACTGGTGTGCACTCAGGCAACTAAATGTAGACAAGATCCCACAAACACGAATGAGGAAATGGCTATCTAAATATGATCCCCAATCAGAGAGAACGATAAACAGCTACCTCTGATTGGGAACCATATCAGGCCACCATAGAAATACAATATCACCTAGATCACCCACCCAAGTCACTATCACGCCCCAGCCAACAGAGAAAAAACAGCTTACTATGGTCAGGGCGTGACAATCAAGTTACCTTTACCACATAAAAATAAAACGTCTTGCAGTGTCTTGCAGTGCTTGTCTTTGCTGTCTAAACAAATATGTCAAAAGACTATGCTTGGGATAATTATTTTACACAACAAAGGGAATGCATTCAACACTGGGAAGAGTCATTGACTGAAGTTGGAAACGAGACACAGAACATGTCCTTCCCCTCCCTCTACTGTATTTCTTTCTCTCTTTCTCTCTCTCTCTCTCTCTCTCTCTCTCTCTCTCTCTCTCTCTCTCTCTCTCTCTCTCTCTCTCTCTCTCTCTCTCTCTCTCTCTCTCTCTCTATCTATATTTCTCTCTCCCTCTCTCGCTCTCACTCTCTCTCTTGCTCTCTTTCTCTCTGAGGCTTGTGGCAGCATGGGTATGTCCCCTGTGCAGTGAGGTTGTTAGGAGGACCAGCCCGCTGAGCCCAGCTCTCCCTCCTTCTTGCCAGGCTGCAGCTAGAAGAACATGTGGGGGAGATGACTGCCATCCTGCCATCCCCCGCTCTGCTCTGCCCCGCATCTCCCAGTGAGACTCTCCCAGTCCTCTCAGTGTGGCCCTTGAGAGGGGCCATAATGTGCTCCTATCAGGTTTAATGGTCCCCACCGTGGACTCACTCTGAGATGGCATTAAAGGGAGGGGGTGGCTGCGGGTGGCACGCTATAATGGACCGCAAGCATATTGTCATTAAAATATTCCTGAACACTCCCCTGCTCGTGGCATAACCGCCGCCGAGAGAGCCATCATAATTGGCTCTGACAACATGGCATAATTGCCTTCAGCTGGCGGTCGGTTCTTTTACAGTTGACATTGTTCAGGGAAGACGGCGACGACGAGGTGATTGGGTGATTTGAATACGCAGCTTGTTTCGCTATGGCGGCCGTAATTGAAATATGGTACGTGTGAACGGACGATTACATTACGAAGACCACTCGGATAATCACCTGACAGGGGAGTGATTGAGTCTACAATCTGCCACAGTGTCTCTCTGAGAGCAGAGGAGATATAAGGGGCGAGAGAGGAGAGGAAGAGGGGAGGGGGGGGGGGGGGAGGATGCGAGGCATCAGGAGGAGGGCTCTTGGCTCACTTTTTCGGAGTGGCACTGGAGTGCCAGTCTGGCATTCCTGGACTCTCTCTATCCCCCCGACTCTCAGACTCTCTGTCACTCGCTCCCTGCACTGCTTTGCTTTGGATAGTCCACTTCCCCTGAACGAGCTAACAGATGGCCATTCATCAGTCCTTCATTTTAGATAGATTTTCATTCATATTCATATTTCTCTTTCATTTCGGGGAGGGGGGGGGGGGGTGAGCACCTCTCTACTCCTCTCTAACAGACAAAGACGGGCTGTCTCTGAGAGTCGGTGATGATTCGGGGGTGATTGGGGGGTTGTTTTGGCTCTTTAGTTCTTATTGTGGGGAGACTTACGAACGTATACTGGTGCTACAAAACTGGAATAGGTCTATCAAAAGTGTTTTTTATTCTGCCTGTTCTTTGAGCAATAGTTGGAGATTGTAAATGATCCGATCAGTCCACAGTCAGTATTTTGGTATTTTGTAATACGTTTCAGACATGCCTTGTGTTGTTGTCGATGTTGTTGTTTTCCCGTTCCTTCCAACGAGATACAAAGAAGTGCATAGTTCCACAAAAGTTAGAGCGCCACTAAGTGCCAGTATACACTAGAAACATCATTAGAAAGAGAGCGGGCAAACAAGGGAGGAAGAGAGGGAGAAGGAAAGAGAGTCGAGGGAAGGTAGAAATAAGAGTGGCTATAATGACAGGCTAATGCATCTAGCCTCTTGGTTGCACAGTAGAGAAAATCAGCCATGCTACTGTTGTTGCTAAGGTAAAAACGATGCAGGTGCCACTTCTCTTTAATCTGCTCCTCCCCTCACTATTATCTCACATTTGGGCATAAACACCGAGACTGTGCAACCCGATAATATGCAATTAAAAACAAAGATCATTAAAAGTTATTGGTGTCTGCCTAATTACTATAACTTTCCCCTTATAATGAGTGTGCATGGGGTATTGACTGGAAGCAAATCTCCCTTTCCTCTTGGAAAAAGCAGGTAGTTACTTTGTGTTAAATCATTAATATAGTAATGATTTTTCCAGAACACTCTCAATTAAGACCAGAGCAGAAAATGACCCAGGGGAGTTCAAGCTCATGCTTTTAAAAGTGTGATGTTCCAAAAATATCCTCCACACACTCTCACTGGAGAACATGGTTAGGCCCCACTCATGTTTCTGAATCATTGAGTGTAAATGTGTCTGTCTGTCTGTCTGTCTGTCTGTCTGTCTGTCTGTCTGTCTGTCTGTCTGTCTGTCTGTCTGTCTGTCTTTCTGTCACCAAGTGTGTTTGTGTGTGTGGTTGTGCTTGTGTGTGCCTGTATGTGTCTCCCCCAGTGTGTGTGTGTGTGTGTGCATCTCACCAAGTGTGTTTGTGTTTGAGTGTGTCCCTCCAGATTTCTGATCCACACTTCCCCCATCTGAGGGAGACCCCTCCTCCCCAAATGCTACAACAATTACATCATTTGTTAGTCTATTATCTCAACACCTGCAAGACAAGTCTGTCTCAATTTCCCCTTGGTTCCTGTGATTTCCTCCCACCCTTCTCTCTCTGTGGCACCTCTGTGGTGTGGGCTGCTTGTGTCAGAGGGCCTTTGGGCCATGCCAGCCCTCCATGCATTGTGCTCAAGCCAAGTGGCAGTGCCAGTTCACACCCCTTTAGCAGTGAATTCTTGTCTCAACCTTCTCTTTTCTTTTTCATTTTGAATCCCCATCGTGACACAACACACTCACACGCATAGACACACAAACACACTCGCATGCACGCACTCAAGCATGCACACACACGCACACACACACGCACGCAAGCACGCACGCACGCACACACACACACACACACACACACACACACACACACACACACACACACACACCAGCTCCCTCCCTCTTTTTAACCCAACTCCTCATAATATTCACTCAGTGAGGACCAGCAGGGTTTCGAACAAAGACCTTTTGCCATGGAGAGATTCGTTATAGTCTCCATAAACACAATTTACAGAAGGTTCCTTTTGAAATGCTTGACATTTCCTCCCCACTCTTTAGATGTACTCGCTGGGTACAGTGCGTCAACTTTGTTTGAATTTATCGCACATAATAAGCCATTTTCACCCAGTTTAATGTCATCGCCTAAGTAACCAGGAGGTCTTAGGCAACAATGCAGAAACTGCAAATGTGTCAATGGAATGTGTAAAGCTTAGTATAAATCTATCCTGTCCTAATCCCAGGCTCCCTTTCACAGGATGATTTTTCATATGCATATGAGGATTTTTGGTGTATTACATTCTCACACATTTTACAGCCGGGACAGATTGAAATGAGGTTCCCGAGGGGTCGCGGGAAGGGGAGCGGGTGAGGGTAGAGCGGAGGACGGTTGTGAGGGAGGGACAGGGGTAAGAATAGGTTTGGAGGGAATTTACGCAACTCTCTTTGCAAGACACTTTCAAATCCACCCGGGGCGCCATGCACTGCCTGTATTTTCTGAAATCCCAATTTTCAGTTCCACTTTTAACTGCTATTATCTAGACATGATCTAACCTGTGATCACTCCGAAAGATACATGTTAGTAGTGTCATAAACCACAAATAAACACAGACAGGAAGCTTGCTGGCTCAGTCATGACTGTATTGTACACATTGTTATGACCACATTTTTCTTAAAGGCACAAACACTTTCCGAAGTAATTTTGAACTAAAAAGTATTGTGGAGCACCTGCACCTAAATATAATCAGTACCAGCACCCAAAATGACTACCGGCACCTATTTCAGGCCAAGTCTAGCACTGCTCCGATGGCATTTGTCCATAAACATTAGTTCAAGGAAGGTATTGTTTCATGAAATAAACATAAAAGCTCCTGAGCAAAACTCTCAGTTTCTCTGCACATTTGTATGTGGACGCAGTGCATGTGCTGTGTGACCTGCGCGTCAGTTCTCAGTGTGCCTCTTGTGTTGCATCACACTGTGTCAGCGCATGACATCACTCTATGACATTCTCAAAATGCCCGGTTATGAATTCCGAAGAGATGACACAAGACAACATATGCACTTCCGCTCATGTTGACGTGACCTTTAGAATGATCCAGGCTTATTTGACACAATTTTTCTTCCCATCCTCTCCCATGCTCTCTCCCTCCTCTTCTCTCCATAGCCCCATGTGTGTCCCTCCCTGCTCCTCCCTGCCTCTACAGCCAAATCCCATATAGTGGTTGTCTCCTCTGGAAGTCATGCTAGTGCCACCCGTTATTTATCGACCGCTGACAGGGCCATGAATCCCAGGCCAAAGCGAAACTCATATAGTTATCAAAAGCATAAAATTCCTATCACTTTAGGTGTCAGAGCAGCGACAAGAAAATGAAACAGGTACTCATAAAGCCGGCGGGTGTCGTAAATCACGGCTGAGAGGTGGCGAGTGGGACGGACAGGCGCAGTGGTTCTCGGGCTAAGGCGAAGGAGTCTCTTGATTAAATAAGGGGAATTAGATATTTTTGCAAAAGCGGGAAATAACAGTGATCTATGCTCGGTGTCAGTGGGTTGTAACTTGACGCCATTCTGCATGGTTTATTTGTTTATTTATTTCTCTGTGTCTTTTTAGTAGATCAATCTATCTCGCTGTCGTAGTAACGCAGGGCCAAAGGGAGAAGCGGAGATTCCTCCTCTGGCTGAAACATGGTCAGATTGGTGGCGGTTGTCAACTTGGCTGCCTGGGTTCTCTCACTTCTTGTAGCTTATAAGACTTATAGGAGTCTACTTTTAGACACCCCATCTTACCTGGTGGGCCAGTTGTATGGCTGGAAATATGTGTCTTAGTCTTAAATGTTCCCAGACCTCCAGGATTATAGCTCACCCAGGCTATGCTCCTTCTAAATGTGAGATTATATGATACATCAAATGAATTACATAAATGGCCGCGCACCTCATATTAGCATTTGGTGGCAGTGGCTAGTTTATGTGTGGATTGCAGTCTCTCCCATAGATTTAGTAGGCCTTGTCGTCTGTAGACTGCGTCCAAGATAAGGAAACAGATATTTCATTATGTCATTTTGCTGAATTATTTGTTTAATATGCATATTGTAAAAACGTGACCTCACTGCTTGTACTATCCCCACATGTAGATGAAGACCGGTGTCTAATGTGTTATTTTCTTCTTCAGATTTTCCCACTTTAAAGACATGATTTTGGGACATTGTCTTTCGGGCGGTTGGAGGTGTCTGCAGCGCTGATGAGATCTGTGAACTCTGGGGAGTTGAGGTCAAGACCTCCCACCCCATCCATCATCCAGTGATAGACATGGGGAGCAGGCCAGTGACAGGCCTGGACTGGTGGCTGGGGCTTGTGGCTTGGCTGGGTATGGGGGTAGATTGGGGGTCTGGGGGTCGAGGGGGACAGGGGGGACAGGTCCACCATGTGGGGGGACAAAAAAGGAGATCACCTCTTCACCATCGAAGTCATCTATCATCTCTTGAGCGTCTCTCGTGGGATTTTTGACCACTCAAACAACCTCGTCTGTGAAGACTTTATAAAACACATTGGGATTGGATTTTGATTTGATTTGACTTCGTGTCCTGGAAATGAGCGTCTGCCCAATTACTAAATGCAAAAGCTGACAACTAAACTAACCGCGTCATGGGTCATAGATATACCTATGATATTATGCTTTTCCATTACAGCTGTTTACTGTATCATCTTAGATGAAGTCTAAGGCAAATATACCCACTCTGTTGCTTCAGTACTACAATTGATCCAAAATTACTGATGTCACTCCCTGCTCTTGTAATGCACTTGTAACTGAGTGTCTATGGACTACTTGTTCCTCACACCATTGAAAAAAGTGTTCAACGCTTCAGACAAGTCATTCATCTCTACAGTTGGGGAGTTGGCCAAGTTTGGTGTGTTTGGGTATTTTTCTGACTAATTTCTCCTCTGTGTTGACTCCGGGAGACCCCACTGTCTTTCAGAGAGGAAGGTAGGAGAGCAAGCTGTGTGGACAATAAGATCCAAATCTCTGTTTGACATGGCGGCGCATGCACACACAGATCCCCCCCCCCCCCCACTCCCCCCACACACACACACACACACACACACACACACACAATGTAAGTGTGAAATGGGTTCAGTGACACTTGACCTGTGCCACCCAAGCTTCTTTCAACACATCAGCCCTATCTATGTGCGTGGCTGTGCGATCGCATGCTTTCCTCTGTCTGAGCTGAACGTGCTACTGTCTAGACACTTCTCACACAGTTTTCGCTGCATATATTGTGCACCTCTGTCAAAAAAAAGTTCCTTTTTTAAAGGAAGTTCCACAAGGCTCGTTCCCTCCCCTGTCAGACAGAGAGTAGCTTGCTGTGAGTTGCTTGGCATGGTGAAGTAATGAAACGACATGGGGTTCAAGAGTGAAGTGGCTCATAGAGTCTTAATTGATTCTTACCGTTGTTTTTGATTATGTTGTCGTGGTCGTTGTCGTTGTTGTTGTGAGCCACGTACAGTTTAATTTCAGGACACTGACTCATAAGAACAGGGTCATGTAAATAAGATGGTGATAAAATCTTAATACTCTGGGTGACCCCATCTGTAACTACAGCAAAACCCCTCCATTGAGATAACATGGAGAACGGAGAGTGACATAGATATGCTGTAATCCTCTGCAAGATTTGCTCTCTGATTGAAATACATGTTATTCTTTGAGGAGAATCATTTTGATGTCAAAATATTTATAGCAAGTGCTGGGTAAGCATTACAAATATGTCCATGTCGGTGTCTTTGTGCGTGCGCACGTTTTGCATTCGTGCGTATGCGTGCACGTGCGTGTCTGAGCCACTGCTGTTTTCAGAGGACACATGTGAAGCTGTGAAACTCGGTGAAACAAGCTGCCCTTCTTCTGTCCTGCCGGGGCCTCAGTGGGATGGGCAGTTTATGACATGACAGGACATGCCAACAAATTGCATCACTTCTGCCTCTGTGGCCGAGGACAATGGGCCACCATATGCCGACGTGGGGAAATGAATGGGGCTCATTTGTGCTGGCACCACGAGCCCCCAGTCCCCTCACCCTCCTCGCCCCTGCCTGGGCCCTGTTTGTCCCCTAACCCCCTCACCCTGCACTGGGCTCCACTGTGGCACACAGGCCGACCCAGACAGACGAGCCCAGTCTCTGACATAGAACAGAAAACAAGATCAAAAGGAGAGAATCACTTATTTATTCAATAAATAGACATATATGCTTGGCCCAAGGCAGAATGTGAACTCTATTTATTGTTGTTCGTTAAAAATAAATTATAATGAAATAACAGGTTGTTATTATCCTCATATACATTGTCTTATATACATTGTCTTCTCATGACATACAGATATGGGCTCCTGAGTGGTGCAGTGGTCTAAGGCACTGCATTTCAGTGCTAGAGGTGTCACTACAGACACCCTGGTTGAAATCCAAGCTGTATCACAACCAGCCATGACTGAGAGTCACATAGGACAACGCACAATTTCCCCAGTGTCGTCCGGGTTTGGCCAGTCTAGGCCGTCCTTGTAACTAAGAATTCGCTCTTAACTGACTTGCCTAGTTAAATAAAGGTCACACACATACAATAAAAGGTGTGTGAATATGGTATAAATCTTTTAGTTTGTGTCTCGGCATTGGTTGTTTACATGTGTGCATGTATCTGTGTCTGTTTTTGCGTGAATGGGATTTTTGTTGAGCATGTGTGTGTGTGCATGTGTCTGTGTGTATGAGTGCTTCTGAGTGTGTGCAGGGATGATAGCAGATGATTAAGGAGCGGCTGCTCTGTTGACATGAGATACTAATGAGGATGAAATGAGAAGGTCAGGGCTCGTCTCCAGGAGAGGGACGCCCCTCGCTACCCCCCCCCCCCCCCCCCTAGCCCGCCCCCCTCCTCGGGACGGCCAGCTAATCTCCCTCTTAATCGGCCCTGCCACCACGGCACACAAAAAAACACACACACATACAAAAACACACACACGCACACAAACGCGCACATGCACATACACACATACATAAACACACAACAAGCTACACTGATCAGCAGCACTCTGCATCTACATAATGGCGGTAATTAGCCAGCAGCACAACAAGACCAGCTCAGAGTTATGATTAGCACCTCTCTTTGGGCCCATTCTAGTTCTGACCAGATTGGACCAGTCTGTCATTCTGTGTTCTACCCCCCACACACACACACAACATGTTGTTGACCAGATTGCACGAAGCAATGAACATCAGAAAATGTTGAGACTATTGTTATATCATTTATCCTGGGGTGGAGGTAACACGCTAAAGTGTGACAGGGAAATGATCTAGGCTAAATGACAGAGAGGAGAGGAGAGGAGAGGAGAGGAGAGGAGATGAGAGGAGAGGAGAGGAGAGGAGAGGAGAGGAGAGGAGAGGATGATGTAGCCAGAATGCAGACGTCATGTCTCCCATCATGTGAGGGCTCTAGTCTTATTAATTAATGGACATGTCAGGGTCTCTACCAGCACAGTGAACTGCTGACCCCACAGGAAGAAGGAAGTGCTCAGCCAGCTGCACGCCAAAAGAGAGAGAGAGAGAGACAGAGAGAGCAAAAGGCCATAAAAAAGTTGGGCGTGTGAAGTGTGGTGAAGTGTTGGATGGAGGTCTCATACCCCTGACCCCTGCATTTTTAAAGAGCGGCATTTCACCTTGCTAATCAGACGGTGGTGCGTATCACCACCACCATCATCCTCCGTGTGTCCTCCTCATACTTGTCATTTTTCACAGTCACTCATGGGGAGATAAGGATCCCCAGTTGACAGGCTGGCTCAACAGGGGAAATGGGCAGGGAGGGATGAGTCTGCGTGTGTGGGCAGGGGCGGGGGAGGGTAGTGGGTGTGTGGAGAGAGAGAGAGAGAGAGAGAGAGAGAGAGAGAGAGAGAGAGAGTGTGAGTTGAGGGAATTGAAGGGACATGACCATGGTCTGTGTCTCGGTTTCCAACTTTAATCATTGACCACCCACATCCACAGTTGAATTACAAAATATTACTTACAGGATGAGAATCACTCCACCAATCACCAACTTAATTTAAGTAGCAAAACGTAGTGTCCGTCAAGCTTATGAGACAAACTAACTGACACTGAGAGGAAACGCTTTTTGAAGGGAAAAGAAACAGACTGGGGGAGAGAAAAAAATTAAGAGAGAGAGACAGAGAGACAGAAAGAGACAGAGAGACAGAGAGCAAGAGAGTGTGTAGAGAAAAGAGAGAGCAAAATAGACCCAGTTAGCACATAACGTTCTGAGTACCATATGTATTTTGCATGCAACCTTCACACACATTTCTGGGAATGGTGCAGGATAGTTGCTTGGCTTTTGAACATTCTCAGTACATTTAAGAACTTGACAACAACAACAAAACATATTTTCTTGGTATTTAATTTATTTTACTGAACGTTTCCTGATAGTTCAAACAAGGTTACATTTCATTTCAAATTTGGTAATGTTCTAGGAACATCTGGTTTGACACTGGGAATATTCTCAAATAGTTTAGAGAACATAAAGAAACAACGTCATTCTGTGGGAATTTCAGTACTTCAGCATAACGATTCCTACAGATTTTAATTTACATAATTTTTCAGACCGTTTACTCAGTACTTTGACAGTGATTACAGCATTGAGTCTTCTTGGGTATGACGCTACAAGCTTGGTACACATGCATTTGGGGAATTTCTCAAATCCTTCTCTGCAGACCCTCAACCTCTGTCACTTTGGATAGGGAGCATTGATGCTCAGCTATTTTCAGGTGTTTCCAGAGATGTTTGACTGGGTTCAAGTCGGGGCTCTGGCAGGGGCACTCAAGGACATTCAGAGACTTGTTCCAATGATACTCCTGTTGGAAGGTGAACCTTCACCACAGTCTGAGGTCCTGAGTACTCTGGAGCAGGGTTTCATTAAGGATATCTCTGTACTTTGCTCCGTTCAGCTTTCCCTCGATCCTGACTAGTCTCCCAGTCCCTGACACTGAAAAACACCCCCACAGCATGATGCTGCCACCACCATGTTTCACCGTAGGGATGGTGCTACGTTTCCACCAGACGGTGCGTTTGGCATTCAGGCCAAAGAGTTCAATTTTGGTTTCAACAGCAGTGAATCTTGTCTGTCATGGTCTGAGAGTCTTTAAGAGCCTTTTGGCAAACTCCAAGCAGGCTGTCATGTTTCTGTTACTGAAGAGTGGCTTCAGTCTGGCCACTCAACCATAAAGATCTGATTGGTGGAGTGCTGCAGAGATGGTTGTCCTTCTGGAAGGTTCTCTCATCTCCACAGAGGAACTCTGTGCTTTGTCAGAGTGACCATCGGGGTCTTGGTCTCCTCCCTGGCCAAAGCCAGGGAGGATTGCTCAGTTTGGCCAGGCGGCCAGCTCTAGGAAGAGGTTTGGTGGTTCCAAGCTTCTTCCATTTAAGAATGATGGACGCCACTGTGATCTTTGGGACTTTCAATGCTGCCAAAATGATGTTGTACCCTTCCCCAGACCTGTGCCTCTACACAATCCTGTCTCGGAGCTCTATGGACAATTCCTTTGACCTCATGGCTTGGTATTTGCTCTAACATGTACTGTCCTCTGTTGGACCTTATAGGTGTGTGCCTTTCCAAGTCATGTTCATTCAATAATTTACTACAGTAGGACTCTAATAAAGTTGTAGAAACAGCAGAAGCAGAAGCAGAATGCACCTGAGATCAATTTCGAGTCTTAGGAAAGGTCTGAATACTTACAGTACCAGTCAAAAGTTTGGACACACCTACACAATCAAGGGATTTTCTTTATTTACATTGTTGTAGAATAATAGTGAAGACATCAAAACTATGACATAACACATATGGAATCATATAGTATGCAAAAAAGTGTTAAACAAATCAAAATATATTTTAGCTTTTAGATTCTTCAAAGTAGCCACCCTTTGGCTTGATGACAGCTTTGCACACTCTTGGAATTCTCTCAACCAGCTTCACCTGAAATGTTTTACTCATAGTCTTGAAGGAGTTCCCACATATGCTGAGCACTTGTTGGCTGCTTTTCCTTCACTCTGCAGTCCAACTCATCCCAAACCATCTCAATTGAGTTGAGTTCGGCTGATTGTGGAGGCCAGGTCATCTGATGCAGCTCTCCATCACTCTTCTCTTTGGTCAAATAGTCCTTACACAGCCTGGAGGTGTGTTGGGTCATTGTCCTATTGTAACTGTAAGGAACTTATCCTCTGCAGCAGAGGTAACTCTGGGTCTTCCTTTCCTGTGGCGGTCTTCATGAGCTCCAGCTTCAACATAGCGCTTGATGGTTTTATTATTTTTAATGAATGATGCTGGGCCAATTGTGAGCCGCCCCATGGATCTCCTGGTCGCGGCTGGTGTAACAGAGCCTGGACACAAACCAGGATCTCTAGTGGCACAGCTAGCACTGCGATGCAGGGCCTTGGACCACTGCGCCACTCGGGAGGCCCCGCTTGATGGTTTTTGCGACTGCACTTGAAGAAACGTTCAAAGTTCTTGAAACCAAAAACAAATGTTCCCACAACTTCCAAGGAACCAAATCTGCTAGCTGGGGAGAGAGAGCGACAGAGAGAGAGAGAGAGAGAGAGAGAGAGAGAGAGAGAGAGAGAGAGAGAGAAATGAGCCTGCCAGTGGTTAATTGAGCATACAGATTCCTAATGTGTTAGGAGGTGGCCTCACAGATGAGGGATGGTACTTTTTCAGGAAGCATCTTCCTTTGTTTCCTCTTTGAGACTAAGGAAGTCGGCCTTCCATAAGCGTGAGCTGGACACTGACACACCAGAGTTCCCTCTCTCTCTCTCTGATCCCATTCACGAAGTATGTAACAGTGTGTCATCATCCCCCCCACACCCCGAATGTTTACACATATGCACACACACTCACACAAACACACACAAACACACAAAGACACACCACGTTGAGTTATGAACTAGACTAAACCCGTGTGATGAACTCACACTCTGCAGGGCTCAACTTTAGAGCATATTCACTATCAAAGCAGACCTGTTTATTTTTACTGTCTCTCCAAACAGCACGCATCCATTATCCAAAATATTTTGTCTCTCTTTTTTTTCCCTTAATGCCTTAGGGTCAATCCCTAATGAGCTTAGCACAGAGGAAGCATGGAAGCTATTACTGAGGGTGTTTGAACAAGGGGGTGATACTGTACCTTATGATTACACCCACTTATATATATATATATATATATATATATATATATATATATATATATATATAAACTAGACAGAGAGAGAGACGGCAACGTTGTGTACCACTCTTTGTCTGCCACTATGTGGGCCTGGGTAAGTTTTGGTTAAGGTGAGAGCAGGTCCTGTGGACGACAAACACATTAACCATGACCTGATATAACACCTATTTTCCTTGGCCTGCTCTCACTAGCTAGTGAGAGCCCTTTGCTTTAGTCTCTATCTCTCTCTACAGGCTGGACTAGTGTGTCTGGCCAACCAAACTTGTTCAAGGTGCTCCGTGGCCATATGTTTGCTCATTGGGGAGCGGGAGTGGGAAAGGCTGGTCTGGTGTGACCTTCACTCAGGTTGAGCACTGAATACTCCAGGCTCTGTTTGGTTGGGTTCATGCCAGGTGAGCACAGCCTCGGAAAGAACCATGCCACCACACAACACAGACACAAACAACTACTGTTGGTCCCAAAATGGCAGCTAAAATTGTTTAATTGGATCCCACTATATGGCCAAGCTGCAAAGTAAAAAAAATATATATATATATATATTGTTGTATTTTCAACCAGACACATGTATGTGTTTCCTTTCTCTCTGCATTCAAGTGGAATTGTGTTGAACCACACTTATGTGCAAAGCAAGCATATTGCTATGTAGAAATGACTGTTAAAAGTATCATTACGTTGAGACAATTGATGGGTAATCATTCCTGTAATTTGGTCAAAGTTGTCATTCATCCACCAGTCAAGCGGTGCAGAATGTAACGTTTGGACATTTGGGAAGAAAATTCAAAACAAAAAACATCTCTTTAGATCATCCAGTCCAACACTGAAGTCACACTGTGAAAGCCAATCCCTTCATGTGCTGATGTTCACAACATGTCATGTTTCATATCTTGGTTTCAAATGGAACTCAAGCTTAAAGCAATACAATACAGTAGTATCTCTTTGTGTCCCATTCAGCATTATATATCAAATATTGGATGATCATAGGCATAATACAACTTGATGTATACAATAATAATTTAGTTTATAAAATGTATATTTTATTGGGCAATTCTAAAGGGTGAAAAAAGTGCTTTCTTTAAGGCCTCCCCCATCCACCTTATTTCTTTGGGAAGAAAACATATTTCTGCTTGAGAACACCCTTTAAAATATGAAATGACTGCCGTCACTGACACACATACCGCCCTGCTACCCCCCACCCCCACCTTACAACACACACACACGTGCACACACACATGCACACACACATGCGCACGGAACAACGCACATGAGTATGCTAGGATGCACACACACACACACACACACACACACACACGCACGCACACACACACACACACACACACACACAAACACAGACAAACACACTCACACACGCTCCCCTGATTTTGGATGGATAGATGGAAGGGGGAGGCAGGGGGGGACTGAAAAATCTCCTGAAAAGAATGAGGCCCTCTGGGATTTTCTCAAAGTGGCCCCTCGGTGGGGTGGGGGCTGGTGGGGGTGCGGGGGCCTAAAACATGGGCACTCCACACTGTAACCTTAGCCAGCGGGGGAGCAATCTGTCAAATAATTAGCCGTTGCCCAGGACAAAGGTTTTATTTGCAGGAATTTCATAGAAGCCAGGATTGAATAATATGTCTCTGTATTGGACAGGGTCATGGGAACATTATCTCTTACTGGTGGGGCTATAACTGATAATGAGAAAAGGGTCTGGTAATTCAATTCCTCAAGCCTTTGTTTCTATAATTCCTTCTCTCGTTCTGTCCTCCTCTCTCTTCACTCTCTTCTATCTAGCTAATTAAAGATCATTTGGACAAGGACAGGTGTCCCTGGACGAAAAATGTCTGGCATTCTAGGTTTACCACATTACCAAACAACAAGATATGAATAACGTTGAGAGAATTTGTTATTTTTAATGTTTTATTGACAACACCACGTATCAACACAATACATGTAAAATAGTGAAAGAAAAAAAAGCAATCGATATGGCAATTATGTTTGCATATTTACTGGCTGAGGTAATACTTTTTGATTTGGAAGATATTTGAGACATAAGGATTTGAGAGAGAAGTGATTTGAACACGTGATAAAGTTATATTCACTGTTCTCACAATAACCAGAAAAGGGTTGCCATGGTGTCAGAATGAATTTACGGTGTGTAGTTTGTTCATTGGTTGATGGAGGTTCAAATCCAGCTAGGTAGCAGCTTCTTGCTCTCCACTCCCATTGCACTGCCTCAGAGGAATAAATTAACAGAGGCATCTCCTGTGGATGTTGGTTTGGTCTCTTTTTACCAGTTTCCTGTTGCATGTAGAAGCATTCATAGTCATAACTGTCTCAGCCTCATACTTTCACTTCTCTTTCCCTGCTTGCTGAAAACGTATGAAAACATAATAAATCCACTGTACAAATTGTCATTGTGACATTTCCAAACGTTCCAGTTCATGGTTCCATGTCTTGCTCACAACAAACTGTGAGTTTTAGAGAGAAGATACCAACCTCATAGATGTAAGTGACCGAGTGTTTCCAGTGCCTGAACAATGTCCGGTCTCTCTGGCCCCCTACACTTTCGCTCTCTCTGTCTGCTGACCTCTTACCATTAGGGGCGTCCAAGCAGGAAGTGGATAGTGTTAAAAGGGATTGATTGATTTTGTGGTCTATAGATGATTGTTTATATCATTCCATACGGGAGGGTTGACCTTTAGTGACCCCTCTGTGGGCCATTCGGCTGAGAGCTCAGACCTGTGTCCATTTGCGACTGCTAATTACTGTTAAGGGCCCTGGTTTTGGGTCTTAAAATGGGCTCCTGCGCTGCTTTGATGACAGAGATATACAGCAGGGATGCTCTCCTCTGATCTCCCTGTGTACCGTTTCCCCCTGAATGTCAAGCACATTAAACTTAATGTAGCAGCAAATTCTTCTCAATTATTTGTATGTTGTTGTAATGTGAGTTAGTGTGTGTGTGTGTGTGTGCATCTGTGTCCAAATGGGGTTTGTACATCTGTGTACGCCTGAGTCAGTGTGTGTGTGTGTGTGTGTGTGTGTGTGTGTGTGTGTGTGTGTGTGTGTGTGTGTGTGTGTGTGTGTGTGTGTGTGTGTGTGTGTGTGTGTGTGTGTGTTTGTCCTGGCTATATATACATTTTACAACTACAGCCACAGTGCTTCCAAAGTGTGTTCTTGTACGGGGTGTGAGTTTGTACATCCTCTAATACATTCCTATGCTCGCTTTTAAGTAAAAAATAATTGGATTTTTGCATCCTGTGATCTCCCTAATTATAATGGAACCAAGCTTACAATTTTCCAGTCATTATTCTATATTTTGTTCCCCTCTA
This sequence comes from Oncorhynchus mykiss, assembly GCF_057628025.1. NCBI lineage: Eukaryota > Metazoa > Chordata > Actinopteri > Salmoniformes > Salmonidae > Oncorhynchus > Oncorhynchus mykiss. The sequence goes on from NC_143024.1 coordinate 43,388,957, forward strand.
ATAAGAAGGTGCAGCGAAGCACAACAAAACGCTATGACTCTATTTCCTGCTCTTTGCCTTACAGCTATGTATAGATGAAGAACGCCTACACTCCCAATATCATCATCCCCCCTCGTAAAACATTAGAGCACCAAATCACAGACACACACATATGAGCGCAAATATAAACATGCACACATACAAAACCGCACAAAATGACACGCTACACAGGCACGTAAGCACAAATGAACAGTACAAACTATTCAGAAAAAACTGCAAATACCCAATATTTAGAAAACTTTTGTTTTATACTCATTGTACCATACTCACACAATCACACAAATAAATCACAGCATATAGGTACTACTCACACAGATAACAGTCAATCACACTCACAACGCTGCTGATATATCATTGTGTCCAGTCCCCACATCCTCTCATCCCCTCAGTAACACTCATCTCCCCTCCGCATGCTTGTCAGTCCCCCACCCAACTCCAGGGATCACAGCACATCTAACAGTATTTCATCGTGGATTTCGAGATAAGTGAGAGGATTTCAGTTCAAGCTCCGAGCTTAGCATGGGCTGCGGTGCTGCAGTGAGCGCCGTTCACTTACATGATGTGGGATTTTTTTTTTTTCACTCCCCTCTCTCACCCTCTTTTCTGGGTTTTTGTTGATTTAGCTGTGAGTGGCTGCCTGACACAACATTGGCTATCTCCTCAAGGAGCTAAATAAAGCTAACCCCTTGCACAGTTATTCTATCACAGGACTCTGGGGGAGCAGAAAAAGGGATGTATTTTAATTGACCAAACCCAGGGGCTTCAGTAATACTATAACCACAGGAAACTGGAGACGGGAATGAAAGGGAGAGAGAGAGAGAGAGAGAGAGCGAGGGAGGCGTGAGAGAGAAATAGCCATATTGTGCTATTAGAGGCATGCTGTATTTCCTACATTGATGAATTGAATTAACATTTAAATATATATATATATATATATATTTTTTAAAATCTAACAGATCTCGTGCCAGTTGTTTCTCGAGGCTCTTCAACCCCTCATCAAAGGCAAGGTGGTTTCTAAGAAGTGGAACATCTAACTAGCTGTCCAGCCTAGTTCCCTGCCTATTGACTCATTTTGGCACTCAATCACCAGGACCCTGCTGTGTCACCTCTGTTGAGATCATGCCCACAAACTCTCCCATGAGCAGAGTGGAATGATGAGTGCTGGAGTTTTGTGTTTTGCAGTGTGCCGTAGTGAACACATAGACCTGTAGCGGCAGCATGCATGTCACAGAGACACTAATGACAGGTGAAGGCATGGTGCATGTGGCCCTTTCCACGGCCCTCCACACCCACAACACAGGTTAACCCGGGAAATCACGAAAGAGAGGAATAACATGGGGAGCACCTGAGAGGAATCCTGAGTGGCCAGTTCCCTGGTAGAAAAAGATGGATTGCCGGAATTCTCCACCAATCACAAAACAACACATTGGCCTCAGCATTGATTGATGAAGTATTTAAGTCGTCAATCTCACATCACCCGCTTTCCTCCCTTCTCCCCCGCCCCCCCCCCCCCCTCCCCTCCAAATGGTTGCAGAAAAGGCATGCAGTGTCCGCAGCTCAGATGAGACCTGACTGGTGCAGAGTATCACTGCTTTTCACCTTTCGGTTTCGTCTCAAACGCGCTGAACGTTTCGGTTGTGTGCGCGAACCATCAAAGATAGCTCAGGAGAAAAAGACAGGCAAGAGGAGATCATCCCCTTTTTTCGTTATAACGTACACCATGCATACTGTAATGAAACGGCGGGCCCGGGGTCGTGAGAACACATACTATTGCATGTCATGGCAATAACAGTAATTCTCTGTACATGAAATGATTCGAGAAGTACAACATGTCCTGTCCTCCAGGAGCGAGGTGATGAGAGGACTGTGGATTTCTAGGAATAGGATTGGCTGTGTTGGGTTCAACCTAAAAGTTTAAAGCTGAGAGGGAGAGAGCTAGACCTGAGCTCATCTGCGTACAGAGACAGATTGTAATACCCCCCATGTACATCACCAAACTCCATAGCTCTCAGCCAGGCAAAATGCATTCTAACAGGCACCACTGAAGACAACTCACGGCAGTGCAATTGATTACAAATCATGATTAACAATAGCAGTATGGATAGAAATGGAACATTAGCCTGCACCTCTGACCCTTGCCCAGGACCTTTTTTGTGCGCTATGGCGTATTCAATATCATAATCACGCTCGAGTCAACTTGCTGGGGAAAATCTATCGGATGTTATTCATAAAAATATAAGGAAAAGATCACACCTGCAGCCATACTGGTCACAATCCACGAGACAAGTCCTTTGGAATGTCAAAGGAGCTTTGGTTAAGGATTGATCCGGTCAACCTACATTCTTGCCACAGTAAAGTGCAAATTCTCCAAAGAGTATATGACCCCCGTCCATTGTTCTCCTCTCCTAATATGATACCCCCACAAGGGTTTCCACAAAGACCTCATTTCTAATCAATGCATGTGGTTGGTGGGGATCATCCCGTCTCTGCAAATGAATGACTTCACTTTTTTCCCTGCGGATCTATTGTATTGCTTTGTTTCATTAGCTGATTGATTTCTGCCCCCCCCCCCCCCCACCCCCCACCCCTCTTCCTTCCTTTTGCTTATCAATATGAGAGCTGATCACATCCATCCAGGAAAAATCCCAATCAGCCTTTGGTAGCTAGTGGAATCCCTTAGCAGGATCCTGAGGGGACAAGGCCTGGTTATTGACCATGACTGGGACTATTGGCTGACAGTGAACGTCAAATCTAGGTCTTCCATCGGCCTGGTATTGTATGTACGGGCAGCAGAGCTGCTGTATTTCTGCTGCTCACCAGTTGCCATGCTAAGGTTTTTGCTAGGCTTGATTTGGTTGTCATAGTCCCTCTCCCTGAGCATCTGTTAAATGTTCACCTGCTCATTATACTGTGTCCTTATTACCAGCCATATCTGACCCTCTCCTTTAGTTCCCTTTGACACCAGAACAATGGATAGGAAGTCCTTCACGCCAGCAAGTCAGACTTCACTTCACTGCAGGAATTACAGCTTTTCATTCTCTGTCACTGGAGCGTTTTAGTGACTTGCCCCTCCAGCACAACAGTGGACAGGGGTGATCTCTCTCTCTCTCTCTCTCTCTCTCTCTCTCTCTCTCTCTCTCTCTCTCTCTCTCTCATACATGTGATAGATACACAGTCATCCACAAATGTGCACGCACACACATCCATGCAAAAGCACACACACACACATGTGCACACACACACGTGAACACACACACGTGCACACACACATACAATGATAATCCAACCAGACTTTGTTTGAGGCGAAAGGGAGAGGCTGTAGCATAGTAACACAGTCCAATGACAGGCCCCATATTCCAGACACAGTCCTAAGATTTACACCCTCAGCTATGCAAAGTGAAATAGTGGCAATGTGGAACAAAATCAACAACAAAAAAAGGAAGAAAAGAAACGCAAATGTTTGCTTGTTCCATTTAGCCCATTATTCATCAAGCCAGCTGCCTAAATCTATTAGGATCAACACTGTTCGAGTTGTCTCCTCAGAAACACTGACATGTTATTACTGCCTTTCCTGAGCCATCTCATTGTGACAGTCAGCCCTCTAAGAAAACAAACTGAAGTAATACTGAAAGTCATACAATGTCTGGCCCAGCGCTCTCTCATCCCTGTTCTCCCCCTCCCTCCCTTCCACTTGACACACCAGAGTTCTCTCTCTGTCTCGCTCTTCTTCTTCTTCTCTCCCCCCCACCCCCCTCAAAAACACACATTTTCCCAATCAACTACTATGACAATAGAAAATTCCACAATGTAACACAGAGAGCCAGTGTCTACGGGATGTCTTATCACATAGCCGACAAACACATCCACACCTAAACGAATGGCTAAAACACGTCTATGATAAGATATACCCATAAGCCTGAACATGTTCATGCTGAAGGACGACAGATAGATTATCTCATGGCTTTTTCCCCTTAAACACTTGTACCTGTTTATCCAGCGTGTGGGAATTCCTGTTTCTGGAGTGTATGGAGTCACCGAGACTGAGCTCTGGAAATACTGTGTCACTTAGACCACACCTTCATTTTTCACTTTATCACCTCCGTTGACACCAGGATATGAAGGCCACCCCTTAACCACTACACTTGGAAAGTTAAGTAGTTATAGAACTGAAATCCTTTGGAATGCTTGGAATGCATTTTTATTTTATTTTAATGTCAGTGTGTTTCAAAACAATATATGTTTTCCCCACACAGACAGATGCATTTTCAACACGCCAAAAAGAAGACCCATCTTGGTTTCCATGGTTCAAATCACTGTGCGCTGGAGGATTTGGACATCACTTAGCATTTTTATTCTCTGTTTTTTATAATGCTCCATATTCTATTTTCCATCCTTCTCCTTCTCTCTTTCTATTTCTCTCTCACTCACTCTCACTGTTTCTCTCTCTCTCTCTCTCGTTTTCTTCTTCTCTCACTCTACTCTCTTCACTATAAACCCTTTCAGGGGTTCTGGCAGCAGTTTCCTGCTCTTTCATCTGCCTCCCTTGTGGTAGGACCATTAGCCCGGCCGTACCTGCAAGTGTTTGGGAGGCAGCTGGCCCAGGACGCAGCACTGCAATGGGGCTGTAGAGCCCAGAGGCTGGGCCTGGGACATGGGAACGCTGGCACCAAATACCAATGGGTAATTAGACCTTCGTTCAAGAGCGAATGTGGCAAGCATTAGACACAAAGCTCTTTCCGGGTTCAAATCATATCTGCATCCTTTCCTTTGGGAGTTACTTCTTTCTTTTCTCCTTTGTTTTCTTGACCCCTTTTCTTCTTTCTGCTCTCGGACGAACCGTTAGCGATCACTTTGGCTCGAGTTTTGTCGCCTTGACGGAGGTCTATTTTGGTGAAAGACAGTAGGGGGTCATCGAATGTTACTATACTGTACATAACAAAAATGTATGATTTTAATTTGTAAGTCCAAGCTAACTTGTTATTACGTCGTCTCCCTTAAGCCCAGTTACATCAAAAGCACAACAACTCACCAATGAAGATGTCCTGTTTCATTTCCTAAACATTTCTTTGGTCAGTCAGTCTATGTGACAGAGATGTAACCGGCGACTGACATTTTGCCACAGAAGCTACTGAATAAACAGAAGTGAGATATGGAATAGATCTAGTCCATTGAGGTAAGAGTTTGCCCATGTTCAGATGTGACTACATCCAAAAGAACACTCACTGTAACTGTGTCAATTGCTGGACCCAATATCCCTGACCTGTTCCTGTACTGATCAGAACATTATAATTAATGCTGCACTGGAAAGATGGTCAGCAGGTGACATTTTGTGACATTTCCTTTCTATCTGCGGGTGCCTGTGTTGAAAAAAAAAATGACTGGTTGATAGTTCATAGTTCATTGTCTTTTTTTCCCCTCTTTTTAATTTTTATTTAAATTTTTTTTTTATATATATTTGCAATTGTACACAAGCATGGCAAGATATCCTTGGACGGTTGAATGACACAATTCAAATTTCATATTTGACATCTGGATCGTCTTGTATACTTCGATGTCTGGGCCGTGAGAAAAATGACATTCTATGTTTCTCATAATTTAAGAGGGAAACTATCATGAGGCCTTTCTTGTTTTGTGGTGAACGGTGACATTACCCATAATTCCATTCAAACCACATTGGCCTTTTATCAGAAGTCACTGACCTTTATAGTCTGTCTTTCAGAACATAGCACTAGCACTAGCACTAGCACTAGCATCATCACTTCAAAAATAGTTTGTCAAAATTATACTTACGATTATACTTCAAATTATACGCACACATGCACCAACCGGTCAAACATTTTAGAACACCTACTAAATGAAGGGTTTTTCTTTATTTGTACTATTTAATAGTGAATAGCTTTGCACACTCTTAGCATTCTCTCAACCAGCTTCATTAGGTAGTCACCTGGAATCCATTTCAATTAACAGGTGGGCCTTCTTAAAAGTTTATTCATTTGTGGAATTTATTTCCTTCTTAATGCGTTTTAGCCAATCAATTGGGTTGTGACAAGGTAGGGGGGTATACAGAAGATAGCCCTATTTGGTAAAAGACCAAGTCTGGAAAGAACAGCTCAAATAAGCAAAGACAAACGACAGTCCATAATTACTTTAAGACATAAATGTCAGTCAATACGAAACATTTCAAGAACTTTGAAAGTTTCTTCAAGTGCAGTCGCAAAAACCATCAAGCGTTATGATGAAAGTGGCTCTCATGAGGACTGCCACAGGAATGGAAGACCCAGAGTTACCTCTGCTGCAGAAGATAAGTTCATTAGAGTAACCAGCCTCAGAAATTGCAGCCCAAATAAATGCTTTACAGAGTTCAAGCAACAGACACATCTCAACATCAACTGTTCAGAGAAGACTGTGAATTAGGCCTTCATGGTCGAATTGCTGCAAATAAACCACTACTAAAGGACACCAATAGGAAGAAGAGACTTGCTTGGGCCAAGAAACACGAGCATTGGACATTAGACTGGTAGAAATCTGTCCTAAGTTTGAAGTCCAAATTGCAGATTTTTGGTTCCAATGTCTTTGTGAGACGCGGTGTGGGTGAACGGATGATCTCTGCATGTGTATTTCCCACCGTAAAGCATGGAGGAAGAGGTGTTATGGTGCTTTGCTGGTGACACTGTCTGTGATTTATTTAGAATTCAAGGCACACTTAACCAGCACGGCTACCACAGCATTCTGCAGCGATACGCCATCCCATCATTCTTGTGCTTAGTGGGACTATCATTTGTTTTTTAACAGGACAATGAACCAACACACCTACAGGCTGTGTAAGGGCTGTTTTACCAAGAAGGAGAGTGATGGAGTGCTGCATCAGACGACCTGGCCTCCACAATCACCCCGACCTCAACCAAATTAAGATGGTTTGGGAAAGAAAAGCAGCCAACAAGTGCTCAGCATATTTGTGAACTCCTTCAAGACTATTTGTAAAAGCATTCCAGGTGAAGCTGGTTGAGAGAATGCCAAGCGTGTGCAAAGCTGTCATCAAGACAAAGGGTGGCTAATTTGAAGAATCTCAAATATAACATTTGTTTAACACTTTTTTGGTTACTACTGTACATGATTCCATATGTGTTATTTCATTGTTTTGATATCTTCACCATTATTCTACAATGTAGAAAATAGTAAAAATAAAGAAAAACCCTTGAATGAGTAGGTGTTCTAACACTTTTGACCGGTAGTGTACAAATTCTAGAAACAAAATCAACACTGTCCTAATAAATTCTGAACATTTGTCTCAGGTGAAAAAGGAAGAGGTTGAATGCTGTGTGAGTGAGTGAGTGGTGTGCCTACTGCCTTCTCCCATGGCCAGGCTAGAGGACCCTGCTTTTAGCACAGAGGGAGAAGCACTGAAGCCACATTAGCGTAAACAGGAACACAAAAGGAGAGGAGAGAGGAGTGGAATGGAAACTGGGGTTGTAAACAGGACCCCCCACAGAGGAATTTCAATTTCATATATCTAATTATCCCTGTCAGATGGAAGAACGGACAAAAAGCTTCCTTTGTTCTCTCTTTCTGTCTCCCGCATCTCTGTCAATTAATTTCAGCAGACAAATATGACTAATTGTCTACTCCACAGCTCTGGCCGTTATAGAAATAGTCATTTGGCCCGCATTGGATGAGGGGTGGTTCTGTGGGTATTCATGCATCCATTTATGATATTTGATCACAATGGGCTGTGCATAATTTCAGGTGATCATGTAAGCAGGCTAACACAACCTTGTTGTAGACATGGGCTTCTGAGCCTTTTTGGAGCCTGCGGTCTTGTAGCCCAGACAATACCCCTGTACTTCCTCTTTTGTATAAGGAGAGCATTCTCGTTTCTCATTTCTGTCACTGGAATTGCTTCTTTGTTCAGAGTGCTAATATTAGCATCATAATTAGACTGAAAGAAAGAGAGTGTTGCGATTCATGCAGATTTGCCGAAGTGCAGAGTGTGGAGGCCTGAATTCTAGACGAGGTATCAGTTACTGGTGTTTGATGAGGATCCAGTCCAATCGGGAATTTGCATGTTAAATGTTTGTTATCAAACCATTTTTTTGTGCAAGATAATTATACAGAAAAACTGAAACACACAGCGTCATTATCAGTAGTCATAAAAGCTCTCGATTCAGAATGCATCGCCCTTAAATCCAGCGTAACTATCTCACGCAGCCATAGCGCTGACCACCAACTCTAGGCCTACACTTTTACAAAGTTTACATGGCAGTTCTCGTAGTTTGGAAGTTTGAAATTGCTCACATGTAAAGACTGTATTCACCCTTAAAATGGGTGCAAACCAATTTGCCCGACAGCATATTCAAAGCTTTCAGCTTGAGTTTGCAAAGACTGCATGAACTTTATGGAACTTAACTTATATTGCAAGGTCCATCTGGACAAGAGGAATACCTATGTGAGAATGCTGTTCATTGACTACAGCTCGGCATTCAACACCATAGTACCCTCCAAGCTCGTCATCAAGCTCGAGACCCTGGGTCTCGACCCCGCCCTGTGCAACTGGGTACTGGACTTCCTGACGGGCCGCCCCCAGGTGGTGAGGGTAGGCAACAACATCTCCTCCCCGCTGATCCTCAACACTGGGGCCCCACAAGGGTGCGTTCTGAGCCCTCTCCTGTACTCCCTGTTCACCCACGACTGCGTGGCCACGCACGCCTCCAACTCAATCATCAAGTTTGCGGACGACACAACAGTGGTAGGCTTGATTACCAACAACGACGAGACGGCCTACAGGGAGGAGGTGAGGGCCCTCGGAGTGTGGTGTCAGGAAAATAACCTCACACTCAACGTCAACAAAACTAAGGAGATGATTGTGGACTTCAGGAAACAGCAGAGGGAACACCCCCCTATCCACATCGATGGAACAGTAGTGGAGAGGGTAGCAAGTTTTAAGTTCCTCGGCATACACATCACAGACAAACTGAATTGGTCCACTCACACAGACAGCATTGTGAAGAAGGCGCAGCAGCGCCTCTTCAACCTCAGGAGGCTGAAGAAATTTGGCTTGTCACCAAAAGCACTCACAAACTTCTACAGATGCACAATCGAGAGCATCCTGGCGGGCTGTATCACCGCCTGGTACGGCAACTGCTCCGCCCTCAACCGTAAGGCTCTCCAGAGGGTGGTGAGGTCTGCACAACGCATCACCGGGGGCAAACTACCTGCCCTCCAGGACACCTACACCACCCGATGTCACAGGAAGGCCATAAAGATCATCAAGGACATCAACCACCCGAGCCACTGCCTGTTCACCCCGCTATCATCCAGAAGGCAAGGTCAGTACAGGTGCATCAAAGCTGGGACCGAGAGACTGAAAAACAGCTTCTATCTCAAGGCCATCAGACTGTTAAACAGCCACCACTAACATTGAGTGGCTGCTGCCAACACACTGACACTGACTCAACTCCAGCCACTTTAATAATGGGAATTGATGGGAAATGATGTAAATATATCACTAGCCACTTTAAACAATGCTACCTTATATAATGTTACTTACCCTACATTATTCATCTCATATGCATACGTATATACTGTACTCTATATCATCGACTGTATCCTTATGTAATACATGTATCACTAGCCACTTTAAACTATGCCACTTTGTTTACATACTCATCTCATTTGTACATACTGTACTCGATACCATCTACTGTATCTTGCCTATGCTGCTCTGTACCATCACTCATTCATATATCCTTATGTACATATTCTTTATCCCCTTACACTGTGTACAAGACAGTAGTTTTGGAATTGTTAGTTAGATTACTTGTTGGTTATTACTGCATTGTCGGAACTAGAAGCACAAGCATTTCGCTACACTCGCATTAACATCTGCTAACCATGTGTATGTGACAAATAAAATTTGATTTGATTTGATTTGATTTGAATAAAATTTGATTTGATTTGATTTGATTTGATTTGAGGTCTGTGCTTATACTTAATGATTTAAAGTGACTGGGCTAGATCCAATGTTCTATTCAGAGTATATGAAATGTAATTTGAGTGTCTTTATGCATATACAAAAGTATCAAGCAAGGAAGGCCGTGGTGACACATTCAATAGTGAATAGATGCTTTACCGTCACACATTTTAATTGCCAAAAAGCAGCACTTAACAAATAACCCTGACTGGCGCGATATTGGGAAGAGCAACAAACTTAATTCAATGTATCCCTGCTCGAATTCATCCAAACAAATCAGAACATATACCAAACCAAGTCAGCTTAAAGTAAGCCAACCAAAAGAAAGTCAACCGAAAGCATACCAAATCAAACAGAAAATCATGAATGTCCAAAGCCAACCCATAGACCATATGAGAGGTTGTAGCATTTCATTACCCACGTTCCTTTTCTGCGGTCTCTTGACCAGTTGCCATGGCACTAGAGCTGACCACATTCATAACCTCTCTCCTGCTTTCTTCCTTTATTTTCCTCTCTCTCCTTTCTCTTTCTTCCTTTTCTCTCTGTCTTCCACTGCACTACTCATAAAGTACATTTTTCTTGGTGTTTGCATGAGATCACCATTGAAGTTCCCAGAGATATAAATAACCTTTGGGCCGAGCGTACAGTATGCACCAAACAGAAAGAGGATTTCCTGGATCAACGCTTGTCACACCCTGATCTGTTTCACCTGTCGTTGTGCTTGTCTCCAACCCCCTCCAGGTGTTGCCCATCTTCCTCATTACCCCCAGTGTATTTATACCTGTGTTCTCTGTTTCTCTTTTGCCAGTTCGTTTTGTTTTGTCAAGCCTACCAGCCGTTTTGCCGTGCTCCTTTCTGTCTCTTGTTCCGGTTTTCTAGCTTTCTTTTTTTGGACCATTCTGCCTGCCCTGACCCTGAGCCTGCCGTTCTGTACCTTGTCACACCACCCTGGATACTGACCTCTGCCTGCCCTGACCATGAGCCTGCCTGTTGTTCTGTACCTTGTCACACCACCCTGGATTACTGACCTCTGCCTGCCCTGACCCTGAGCCTGCCTGCAGTTCTGTACCTTTCGGACTCTGCTCTGGATTACTGACCTCTGCCTGCCCTTGACCTGTCATTTACCTGCCCCCCTGTTTTTGTAATAAACTTTTGTTGCTTCGAAACTGTCTGCATCTGGGTCTTCTCCTGAGCCTTGACAACGCTAAATCATTCTGACATTATTATTCACCATTTAAAAAATCAAACCAGACTCTTGCCTCACAGTGCAAATAATACTAAATATGACGTAGGTCAAATTAAGCAACTCAAACTTTATCATCTTGAGGTTGTGTCGTTCCGGATGCTGACTAACAGACAAAATGATCATAGCACGAAAATCTCTGTTCGTAAAGTGTTTACATTTCAAAGCTAGTTTCCATACAGACATTTGCATTAGCACGTCTACAGTCAAGAGTCTAAGTTGCAAAACAGGAGAAAAGAAAAAAGAAAAAAATGATTAGCATTTTAAGTATAAATAGTTCCAGGACAAGGGCTGTTAAGTTTGGAATTAACATGTAAACAGTTGGAAATGCCTTCCTCACCACCGCCACCCCACACTCACCCCTGCCTCCTTTTTAAACCTTGATAAATATACATAAAGTCTCGCACAAAGACCGCCTTGTTCCTTTAATGGGACACCCCCTTTAATGGAGACATATTTCCTGGGATTATATCAGCATTCACTTGCAAATTTTTGAGTTTTAATACTCAGTCAGTTCAGTCTATGAATAAGAGTATCATTTGAATTCAGAGGACACCTGGTGCCGTGGGCTGGGCTATGGTGGGGGCTTGGAGCTGACCTGGTATCACTGCCAAGGCTTCTTTTTCCCAGCCTTCCCTTCCTCTGGCCTGACTGGCTGCTCCATTCAGCCTCCTGCCTGCCGTCTCATTCGCTCCTCAGATACTGTCGAGCGCAGCCGCCCCAGCAGCACACTTGTAACTTTATTCCACCCCCCCACAAAATGATCTCTCTCTAAAAGATAAAGGGACGAGAAATCATCTTATCAATCTCCTCTTAGATTAGGCTTGGAGTAAGTTGAATTCTGGTTTAGAGTGTCAGTGAGAAGAAGCAAAGAGAAAACTTAGAATTCAATAGTATAAAAAGAAAAAAAGAAAAAAGAAGAAGATAAAATAACAGTGGCTCCGAGACCCTCTTTTGTTGATTTCTTGTACATTAGCCACTAGGTTGTATGGAGAGCAGAGGGGGTTGGGGGACTGAGGCAGGACTATTTGGAGGAGGAGAAGAGAAGGGGGCAGGGGGGCTATTCGTATGCGTCCCACATCCACCACACACAATAAGGCCTGTATTGCGTTTTGCAAATTTATACCCAGGATGTTGGTTTTAGAGTGTTTCCCTGAAAAAAGGAGACTTTTTTTTCTCCAAGTAAGTGTCTGCTTTCATGAGCAAGAGTGATTGAGGCACACAAACAAACCTTTGTTTCCCCCAGCTCACAGATGCAAGGCCTAGGCACTAGCTCTCGCTCCGCCCCCAACACACATTTGTACTTTTTGTTTTGAGTAAAACACAAGACTGTACAAAGAAAAATGAAACAAGCTAATACTTTCAGATTGAATGCTCCCTATAATCTTCGGAGATTTAAACAGCTTTCATCGTTTCTTGACAGGTTACTTGATGCTACAAAAAAAAAAAAAAATCTAACAATTTTATGAACAAATAAAATGACCAAATAAATAAGAAGTGTAATATATTGAATATATACAAATTGAAAGCAATATTAAAAAAGTATTCCTATTATGAGCACATTATCCCCATCACATCATGAATTAAATTAAAAGTTGAATTTCCATCTTAAAAAACATTGTGAGAGGAAAATACACATACTGTATCTGCCTTCATACTCTTCAAAACACCAAACCTGACTAATATTAACAGAAGAGAGCTGTTTGGCTATTTCCTCATCACTACAGGTAGCATAACTGTACACTGATTGGATAGCAAATTGGATAACAGGGTTTTGAGCCTATGACAGTGTGAGACAGATTCTCATTCCCTTTTAGCTTCCTTAAACACACCCCATCTGGTAAACTACAATTCAAAGGTCACATGGAGCTTATTCTTGGTGGCTGTGTGATTTACCTGTAGGATTGCTCATGATCGCTCAATCCAATGAAATGAAATGCAAACATCCAAAGCCAAATGCAAGTTGTTTCTAAGAGACAAGGTTCAAGGAGAAATTGACAAACAGATCAGATCAGCCTCCCCCTGTGTGAGGCTGGGGCTTTTGACGGAGGCGATTATTCATGTCCCTCCCACAGCACAAATGAAGAGCCCAGCTGACTTCCGTCGACCACCCACCCATCTTCCGCCGACCACCCACCCATCTTCCGCTGCCAAGAAACCTCAAGTACCAGCAAAATACAATCCCCTGATTATCTCGACTGTGTGTTTTCTGTTACACGCTGAACGGAACACTTTAAAAAAGCTCAATTATCGCCTAATGAAATAACCTTTTAAGCGCATACCTGATAAGTGGAGTGTGGGCCTTAGGCCGGATAGTGAATATAGATAACTTTTATGACAAGTACACTCTTAGAAAATAAGGTGCTGTCTAGAACCTAAAAGGGTTCTTTGGCTGTCCCCATAGGAGAAGCATTTGAAGAAACCTATTTGGTTCCAGGTAGAACCATTTTGGTACCAGGTAAAACCCCTTTTGGGTTCCATGTGAAACAAAGGGTTTTACACGGACCCCAAAAGGGTTTTACCTGGAGCCAAAAAGGGTTCTCCTATGGGGACAACCCTTTTTTGTAAGAGCGTAGTAACACATGAACATACAGTGAATTAACAGAAAACATCCAGCCAAAGAAACATGTGAGGTCGCTAGACAGTACATGCAATATAGCAGATCAATGTTTGTTTCCATCAGTGTAGTTTCATAATTAGTCTAATAATTCCACTGTCGACATGGACCCCCGTGACAAACAGGAGCGAGGGAAATGTAGACACTGGGATGTTTGCATAAATCTGCCATTTCATTCGCAGTGGGGGGAATTCTATGACTCAGATGTGTGTGATTGGCGGTTCCCTTGGCTCTCTGGGTTAGACAGTTCAGAGAAAAGCCAATTATTGCTCTCCCTCAGGTCAAGCCTTCATAAATAAACGCTAGAGTGCCCCGGGCTCTGTGTGTTAGTATGATTAGCATATCATACAGCCTATCGACAGGGCACTTATCATATTACAGAGGCGGCCGCCCCTCGGAACACGCCGGGGTTACATGTACAAGGCGACCGAGCATACATCTCTGTTCATTAGACCGCTCCGCTGGGACCGAATGAATCATATCAGCACGCGGTTATGGCAGGCAGGGCGGGCCGTTTGCCTCCGCAGAGGAGATGTTAAGAGGGGTATTTAATAACGCTGGAAAGGGTTATGAGTCGGCTTCTGTGGCGAGGGAAAGAGAGGGAGAACGGGAGGAGAAGGGGAAGAATACAGAGGACGGAGTAGAAAATAACTCAAGCGTGAGAAAAGTCGGGGAGAGAGTAGGTGTAAGAAGAGGTTGAAAAGACATCTGCAGAGAAAGTCGTATATTTTGACAATTAGCAAAATAAAGAGTGGCGGGATAGGGAAGGATGAGGGATAGATAGCGATGGTGACTGATATCTAGAGAGAAACGGCAAAGGTTGAGAGAGGAGAGCATAGGGCTCAGGGGACTGCAGTAAAAAAACGTCCAATTCCCCAAAAACTTTTCAATGGCTGATTAAAAATGAACTGCCGATTTATTAGCGCGTCTCAAAACTGCACAGTGGTGTGAAAATAGCCCGGGCTATCAGACACGCTGCTCAGATTTCAATTTAGGGAAGCCTTTTCTCCTCAGTTACACATACGTTTGCTCCACTCACAGACCAGGGGCCACAATTAACGCCTAACCACTCTGACCGGGGCGAGAGCACAAAATGACATCTCCTTCTAAGCTCCTCTAAGCCAGCAGAGCCAGGGTAGTGAGCAGAGTGCTGCATCCCTCTCCCTAGTCAAGCATGGACTCTCTTAAGGTGGACCACAGCCTGGCAAGGATGCATTTCATCCTCTATTAAAGAACTCTACCAAGGAAATGAGAGTTCTTGGTGGCTGGGCAATGGGATAATATGAGTGTACATCATGCAAAAGTGGAATATTGGCAGAATGTTTTTCCTGTCATGCTTCCCGTCGGGAGAGCAAAGCTGGGATCAGTGTGAAAGCCATGTCCACCAGGCTAATCACATTCACCCCTGGTCCTAGACCTGCTAGGACACTAGTGACAGGGAGGAGCACCACAGTCAAACATTAGGAGTATCATGGACAGACCCAGGCACAGCAAGATAGTTGAGAACTACCACTGTCCACAGGAGAGGACATGTCAATGCTCACCTTTGCTATGCCCTAATTATAAAGTATTTGTGTTTTCTAAACAAGGCTTTTAACTTAAAGCACAGGTGTTGTCTTCACTCCAGTGATTCCAGTCAACGTCACTGAGCGATTAACTCATCCTGTTTATGTGATTCTATGTTCTCGGCTCTATTTCTATGTAGGTCTATACTTCACTATCCACGGGCGTGAGGGTATTTATGCACGCATTGAGTGTGAGTGTTGTCATCAACTGCTAACACTGAACCCCTCCCCCCTTGCAAATTAGAACTTCACACACGTAGTGGCAAGCTGCCGGGTGCTCTGTGATTTCACACGACCAATTAAGACCCTCTTGGCAGTTGTGTGAACCGTTTCATTAGAGGAGATAATATTGCAAAGTGAAATGATAAGCAATCATTATGATGAATGCCCAGACATTACATTCCCTCGTTAATGAGGTGTAAATGATCTCATTCTTTTTTTTTTGAAAGACTACAGATTAGATTAAAGTGGAGTGGACAGCGCTCCTCCGTGTTCAGACAACTTAGTGTTAATTAGGCCCAATCTCCAGGAGCAAATGAGCCGCAACCCTTTGGTAAACAATTAGGCTTGCATAGCTCAAGGCAATGTGGACAGGGATGGGCAATTGAATGGACGCAAAGCTAGGCGTCGAAGCCGAGTTACAAACTGCATCTGATTCATTTTTCAATATCCGTGTGAAATAAGATGGCCGTCATTTCCATTTTCCATTACTGTGTATGACTTGAGAGCCTCTTGTATTAGTAAGGCAGTTCACATTAGTGAATGCATGGTGAAACACATCAATATTAATTCCAACCAATTCAGAAAGGTCTGGTTTTGACAAATCGAAGGTACATTTTCTGTGTTAGTCTTACTGTATATCAACTCTGCTATGATAGCTATCTTTCTCAGAGCTGAGAATGAACACTGTACCAATAGAGCAAATGCCATTCAGGGTTTCCTCCACGGGTCAGAGAGCAGCTTACTGTGTCACGCACCTGTTTCCGATTCACCAACCAAGCCCAGTCTCTATATGAAAAACGTTTTGGAAAAGGGAAGCGCACAATTTGACCTTGCGCCTGCTCCCAAGGTCACAAAGAAAGCCGACTTCAGGAGCTTCAGGAAGTTTCATGAGGGTTTTGTCGATATACTTTCAAATTATGAGAAAAATGAAGACAATGTAAGTATTTTGTTTTTATTCATTAAAAAACAGCTTAGTTCAGTGTGAAATGATTTTGTATATTCTTATTGAAGATAACCTTTTTCCTGTACACTGTAATCTAACAAAGACTCAAGTACAATGTTATTTATTTTAATTATATATTCTTAAGTTTCACTGCTAGCGCTGAATAATGCCGATATGTGATGCTAAAATAATATCTTTATAATTGTAATATGCACTGAGTATGCCAAACAACCTTCCTAATACTGAGTTGCACCCACCCGGGGCATGGACTCTACAAGGTGTTGAAAGTGTTCCACAGGGATGCTGGCCCATGTTGACTCCAATGCTTCCCACAGTTGTGTCAAGTTGACTGGATGTCCCTTCGGTGGAGGACCATTCTTGGTACACACAGGAAACTGTTGAGCATGAAAAACCCAGCAGCGTTGCAGTTCTTGACACAAACCGGTGCGCCTGGCACCTACTACCATATCCCATTCAAAGGCACTTACATTTTTTTTGTCTTGCCCATTCACCCTCTAAATGGCACACATTCACAATCCATGTCTCAATTGTCTCAAAGTTTAAAAATCTTTCTTATCCTGTCTGCTCCCCTTCATCTACACTGATTGAAGTGGATTTAACAAGTGACAATAAGGGATCATGGCCTTCACCTGGTCATCTATATGTCATGGAAAGAGCAGGTGTTCCTAATGTTTTGTATGAGTGTATGTTCACAAAGACACACACACACATACACACACACACACACACACACACACACAGATTAGTCTGTTTGTGTTCTGAGGAGAGCAAAAAGCATAAGCGTTTGAGTCTTAAAGAAGGGGAGACAACATTGCTGTCTGTACCACAGATGGCTTAACCTGCCACAAAGGGACATGTCTGTCTCCAACACAATTGATGTCATGCTCCCCCTGTCCTCTGATAGATGTGCTAGATGAGATTTTACAGTCGGCAGGCCCTTATCGGTGATTGATAACGCTTAACTCAAAAACATATTTAAGCATTAGGAACGTCAATATTTTGCCGGCGACTGAAGGTGACCCTTGGCTCCTCTGTTTGCTGTCCGCGCATGGAGGGGTTTGATGGTAAATTTGTAAGGGTGGTTATGTGGGGAGGCTATTATGGATTTGCTATCTTGGCTTGAAGTGTTTGCGGCTGATTATGTGATTAAATCAATAATAATTTATGTTTGGGCTCCTTGGCTCCTCTGCTTCATATTATTTTTTCTCTGTAGCTGAGCGGAACGGCCAGGGAAAGTACACACACACACACACACACACACACACACACACACACACACACACACACACACACACACACACACACACACACACACACACACACACACACACACACACACACACACACACACACACACACGAACCACAAGGCTGTACAATTCAAACAGGGGGAATCTGTAAACATCAACAGTGCTAGAACAACTCCAAAAACAGATGGTTTGGACAGAAAGGAAATGTTTTATATGACAATTTGAACAGTTACTCTGAACCAAAACAAATTGATTTGCCCTTAAAGTAATGAAGATCTTTATAACTCTAAAGTGACTAAATGAATATTCAGTCTGACAAAGCACCGGATTTAAGAAGTGACTGTCAGGGAATGGTTTGGACCTGGTCCAAATGTGAAATGTTGATTTTACATTCTATTAAAGACAATATTTCAATGTACCTGGTTAATTTCTAGTTGAAAACTCAGTGAAAATGTGATGTTTATTATATTTTGATGTTTTGCCTTTGCCTTGTGGATAGTCCTTAGTGACACAGATCAACCATATGCCTAAGGTCACGTTCCCCTGCTCAGAACGTTGCGTGCATCAACCAATGGTCGAGTGCCACTTCATCTACTGTGTCATTGACTGACAGATTGGTATAACATATGATATGACTAGCTGATACGTACAATATGTATCCAGGCATTGTAAGACCTGGCAGGCATCAGCAACACCTGAGCAGAGGAACGCGCCTTAAGGCTACGTTTAATCAGGCAGCCCAATCCTGATATTTGTTTTCCCACTAATTGGTCTTTCGACTAATTACGTCAGGCCTTCTCACATCTGATCTGATTGGTCAAAATTCCAATCATACACCTTTCAACCAAAGACCTTTTTCCCGCCAACTGTAGCATGCCGCCAACTTTTCTTTATATTTGAAAAAGGTACTGCTGGCAACAAAGCCAACCAACCTAGTCTTGATTTCCGTAATACATATAAAAGTCCCGCCAACCCCTCATGTATAAATGTCACCCTTTCATCGTATTGGCTTTGGTCCAAAAAGCAATGTTTCCTGCTCTATTTTTTTTTGTAACAACAAAAAAAGCATCAGTTTCAAAATGTATATACAGTTGAAGTCGGAAGTTTACATACACCTCAGCCAAATACATTTAAACTCAGTTTTTCACAATTAATGGCCACTCCAATACCTTGACTTTGTTGTCCTCAAGCCATTTTGCCACAACTTTGGAAGTATGCTTGGGGTCATTGTCCATTTGGAAGACCCAGCTTACAATTGGCTCGTCCATCCCCCTCCGCTCCCCTGTATTCCCCAGGTGGTTGCTGTAAATGAGAATGTGTTCTTTGTCAACTTACCTGGTAAAATAATGGTAAAATATATTTTTTTATAATTAAAAATAAAATGCAACAAAGCTTTAACTTCCTGACTGATGTCTTGAGATGTTGCTTCAATATATCCACATAATTTTCCTGCCTCATGATGCCATCTATTTTGTGAAGTGCACCAGTCCCTCCTGCAGCACAGCACCCCCACAACATGATGCTGCCACCCCTGTGCTTCACGGTTGGGATGGTGTTCTTCAGCTTGCAAGCCTCCCTCTTTTTCCTCTAAAAATAACGATGGTCATTATGGCCAAACAGTTCTATTTTTGTTTCATCAGACCAGAGGACATTTCTCCAAAAAGTACCATCTTTGTCCCCATGTGCAGTTGCAAAACGTAGTCTGCCTTTTTATGGCTGTTTTGCCAGCAGCATACCACCCTGCATACCACTGCTGGCTTGCTTCTGAAGCTAAGCAGGGTTGGTCCTGGTCAGTTCCTGGATGGGAGACCAGATGCTGCTGGAAGTGGTGTTGGAGGGCCAGTAGGAGGTGCTCTGGTCTAAAAACAATATCCCAATGCCCCAGGGCAGTGATTGGGGACACTGCCCTGTGTAGGGTGCCGTCTTTCGGATGGGACATTAAACGGGTGTCATTAAAGATCCCATGGCACTTATCGTAAGAGTAGGGGTGTTAACCCCGGTGTCCTGGCTAAATTCCCAATCGGGCCCTCAAACCATCACGGTCAACTAATAATCCCCAGTTTACAATTGGCTCATTCATCCCCCTCATCTCCCCTGTAACTATTCCCCAGGTCGTTGCTGCAAATGAGAACGTGTTCTCAGTCAACTTACCTGGTAAAATAACAGATAAATAAATATGTTTTGGAGCAGTGGCTTCTTCCTTGCTGACCGGCCTTTCAGGTTATGTCAATATAGGACTCGTTTTACTGTGGATATAGATACTTTTGTATTGGTTTCCTCCAGCATCTTCACAAGATCCTTTGCTGTTGTTCTGGGATTGATTTGCACTTCTCACAACAAAGTACGTTCATCTCTAGGAGACAGAATGCTGCATCTCCTTCCTGAGTGGTATGATGACTGCGGGGTCCCATGGTGTTTATAATTTGAAAACTATTGTTTGTAGAGATGAATGTGGTACCTTCCGCCGTTTAGAAATTGTTCCCAAGGATTAACCAGACTTGTGGAGGTCTACAATTTGTTTCCTGAGGTCTTGGCTGATTTCTTTTGATTTTCCCATGACGTCAAGCAAAGAGGCACTGAGTTTGAAGGTAGGCCTTGAAATACATCCACAGGTACATCTCCAATTTACTTAAATGATGTCAATTAGCCTATCAGAAGCTTCTAAAGCTATGACATCATTTTCTGGAATTTTCCAAGCTGTTTAAAGGCACAGTCAACTTACCTTATGTACATTTCTGACCCACTGAAATTGTGATACAGTGAATTTTAAGTGAAATGTAAACAATTGTTGGAAAAATGTATTGTGTCATGCACTAAGTAGATGTCCTAACCGACTTACCAAAACTATAGTTTGTTAACAAGAAATTTGTGGAGTGGTTGAAAAACGAGTTTTAAATGACTCCAAGTGTATGTAAACTTCCGACTTCCACTGTAGGGTATATAAATCTAGCAAGCCAGGCAAATAAATGCAACTTTCTAGACATTGTTTTGCTCTGTTGTTAGCTTGTTAGTTAAAGTGAAACTGACAACGTTTTAGCAACAGGAAATCTTATTTAAATTTGATCATGTACACCCCCAGGAAGAATATAACAAAACATATATATTTTCTGACAAGCGAGCACAGCATTTTCATAAATTCATTGAATGTTTGGGAATGATGTATAGTAAGGCATTTGTGAAAATTCTATAGCAATATAGAGTGGGAAAGTGGCCGTGCGTTTGCACAATTGATATGCACTGCAGTAAATAAAACCTAATAAAAACTTGCCTGCCTACCGCCCATTTGATCGATGCTAAATACATTTGAATCGCTAACAAGAGATATGCTAACTATGGATAGCAGTCATTCAAGTTCAGAATAGCTCATTAGCTAGCAACGCGATTCACATTTCTTACTATCTAATAACACCTACTGTACATCTCTAGCTGTAGCCACTGAAAAATGATATGAGGGGAAAAAGTCGGTCACTCACCCACTCCCCCAATGACATGACATCCTCCTAGTAGCTAGCTATCTAACATTAGGCTCTGTGTTTGTAGCTTGGTAAGTAAACAATGAATGCAGCATTGCTATATGGTGCACTCAAAACTTATTGTACTGTAGTTGAGTAGTCAGTCGAGGATACTCCTGTAGTTGAGTAGCCAGTCGAGGCTACTCCTCAATTGCTGCCGTAAATAGACCTACATTTTTCTCCTTTGCAAGGCGTTTTGATTCAAGTTTACTTTTTGTTGGGTTATTCATGGTCAAGGCTTAAAAACCAAAGCCAGACTGCAACATTTTAGTAGCCTAGCTAGGACTGTGACATGCCTATACATTGTCCCTTCGCTGCGAGCTGTAAACGGGACACACAAAAAGAGCGCAATTTAAGTTGAATTCATCGATTCCAGCACATCAGGCTGTAATTTCATAAAGTAGATAACTCAACTGTTGACTCATTTATACTTGCTTGTGTGTCCTGTTGCCTATTGTCCTTTAGCAGTAATTTATACCAATGTATGAATCCTTTATCTTATAACTTTTTAACAACCAAGATGACATTATCTGTAGGCTACAACATCAACACCATTATCCCAGAAACCCTGGACCCACTCCAATTTGCATACCGCCCCAACAGATCCATAGATGATGCAATCTCTATTGCACTCCACACTGCCCTTTCCCAACTGGACAAAAGGAACACCTATGTGAGAATGCTATTCATTGACTACAGCTCAGCGTTCAACACCATAGTGCCCTCAAAGCTCTTCACTAAGCTAAGGACCCTGGGACTAAACACCTCCCTCTGCAACTGGATCCCGGACTTCCTGTGGGGCCGCTCCCAGCTGGTAAGGGTAGGTAACAACACATCCGCCACGCTGATCCTCAACACGGGGGCCCCTCAGGGGTGAGTGCTCAGTTCCCTCCTGTACTCTCTCTTCACTCATGACTGCACGGCCAGGCATGACTCCAACACCATCATTAAATTTGCTGATGGCAAAACAGTGGTAGGCCTGATCATCGACAACGACGAGACAGCCTATAGGGAAGAGGTCAGAGACCTGGCCGTGTGGTGCCAGGACAACAACCTCTCCCTCAATGTGATCAAGACAAAGGAGATGATTGTGGAGTACAGGAAAGAGAGGACCGAGCACGCCCAAATTCTCATTGACGGGGCTGCAGTGGAGCAGGTTGAGAGCTTCAAGTTCCTTGGTGTCCACATCACCAACAAACTAACATGGTCCAATCACACCAAGAGTTGTGAAGAGGGCATGACAAAACCTATTCCCATCAGGAGACTGAAAAGATTTGGCATGGGTCCTCAGATCCTCAAAAGGTTCTACAGCTGCACCATCGAGAGCATCCTGACCGGTTGCATCACTGCCTGGGATCGCAACTGCTCGGCCTCCGACCGCAAGACACTACAGAGGATAGTGCAAACGGCCCAGTACATGACTGGGTCTAAGCTTCCTGCCATCCAGGACCTCTATATCAGGCGTGTCAGTGGAAGGCCCTAAAAATTGTCAAAGACTCCAGCCACCCTAGACTGTAGACTGTTCTCCCTTCTAACGCACGAGAAGCGGTCGAGCACCAAGTCTAGGTCCAAGAGGCTTCTAAACAGCTTCTACCCCCAAGCCATAAGACTCCTGAACATATAAAATGGCTACCCAGACTATATGCCTTGCCCCCACCCCCCACCCCCCTCTTTACACCGCTGCTACTCTCTGTTGTTGTCATCTATGTATAGTCACTTCAATAACTCTACCTACATGTACATACTACCTAAACTAACCGGTGCCCCCGCACATTGACTCTGTACCGGTACTCCCCTGAATATGAAACATTTTTTTTAATTTTTATTTTATTTTTTATTTCACCTTTATTTAACCAGGTAGGCAAGTTGAGAACAAGTTCTCATTTACAATTGCGACCTGGCCAAGATAAAGCAAAGCAGTTCGACACATACAACTACACAGAGTTACACATGGAGTAAAACAAAAATACAGTCAATAATACAGTATAAACAAGTCTATATACGATGTGAGCAAATGAGGTGAGATAAGGGAGGTAAAGGCAAAAAGGCCATGGTGGCAAAGTAGATACAATATAGCAAGTAAAACACTGGAATGGTAGATTTGAAATGGGAGAATGTGCAAAGTAGAAATAAAAATAATGGGGGTGCAAAGGAGCAAAATAAATAAATAAATAAAATACAGTAGGTGAAAGAGGTAGTTGTTTGGGCTAAATTATAGGTGGGCTATGTACAGGTGCACTATATAGTATATAGTCTCGCTATTGTTGTTTTACTGCTGCTCTTTAATTACTTGTTACTTTTATCTCTTATTCTTATCCATATTGTTTGAAACTGCATTGTTGGTTAAGGGCTTGTAAGTAAGCATTTCACTGTAAGGACCTGTTGTATTCGGCGCATGTGACTAATAACATGTCATTTGATTTGATGATATAATACAGTACACTGGCTGGCTCGTGTGTGTGGCTCTGGGAGGAGGGTTGTGTGTGTGGCAAAGCACTGCCGTTTGGCGGGCAGTGCTTGCTGTGACTTGTAGTGCAGCCCAACGTGGGTGGTATGGTAGGGGGCCAAAACGATTTGACAACCCAAATCATTGCGCGGGCTGGATAGAAATCTGTCATGCCTTGTGTTTGACACATGCGCTAGCCTATTACCCATGTTATGACTGACTTGTGATCATTTCCATGGCTAGTTTGATTTTATTGCCATTCCCAGACTTTCCCAGAGTTACAATCATCCGTTTTTGTTCAAAATATTGAGTCGTTGAAACTGAAACAGTGCATCACCCCAAATTGGTGGAGGTAGCAAATAATGTACCTGGCCAGCTACGATTTGCTACCTGATAGCAACTTTTATTTGGACTACCAAGAAATGTATTGGTGAATTATATTAATCATGCATTGCACTGCATCCATCTACTTTTGCCGTAGTGTACATCATGTCAAATAGAACCTATTTTTAAAACCTCTTATAAAGTTGGTTTTGAAGCACAAACTGAGAATTCATTTGATATCTTTGACTGATATTATGACTGTCTGTTCTTTTCATATCTGCAAAGTAGTTCAAATGCTGTCAGTTCCACTATTATCTAGCTGGCTAGCCAGCTCATATAATTACCAGAACATATCTGACAACGTTTTGAGTTTAACTGTTGTTTAACTCTCTCTCTCTCTCTCTCTTAGGGACTAGAGTTTTTCTTGCTGAGCTGTGCCAACCACTCCTCGGGAACCACAAGTGCTCCCCTTTCTGGCACTGCCAGTTTTTGTTCTTGTGTCTAGACTACAGGAAATGCAAAATTACATTTGTTTACAACCAACAGGAACTGGAACCAGAAGCTGTTATGTGATTTAAGAGCGCTACCCAGAGTGTGTGTGGTGGTTCAACCCCAATAGATTTGGCTGTGATTGGCTAGAAATAGAATAACCAGATCAGCTTAGTACCAGCAGTATGAGAGGTAAAATACAGTATTGTGGGATACATATAGAGCATATTGCAGAATATATACTGGTCAAATAATCATAACTCTAAGCTGGCGAGTACAACTAATGTAAAAGTCACCAATTTGAAGAGGGTTCTCGAGAAAAACATGATCAATTTATTGTATGTTAGTAAGATTTCGATACACTGTTATTATCAGACACAGACACAATAAATAAATAATCATGACACAAAGCCATTGTTTAGATGAAAATGTTTATAGTGTAGAGATTAGGGTTACGGTAAGGACAGCACATCTGTCCTTACCGTAATGAACGCATGACTCTAGTCATTGGAAGCTTAGTGTGTGTGTGTGTGTGTGTGTGTGCGCATGCGAGTGCGCGTGCAAGTGTGTGTGTGCGTGTGTGTTTGTTCTGGGTTAGCTCAGACGCCAGCGAGATTCCCTCAGCACCCTCTTAAAATCCATACCCAATAAAAATCAGCGCCGTCTCGAAAAACAAAAGCCAGGGAAACATCTGTAAAACATTGATTTTGCAGATTGCAAACCAACTGCATACCTAATGAGAAAATAAATCATTTTTGATTAATTAACCGAAAATTTGAGAATCCAAACTGCCACAAGGGAGATGACAAGCCCAACAGGCGTGATCGGTAGGTAGGCCATAGCTAGTGTTCAGGTGTCCCTGCTGGTTTCCTCTCCGTTTGCTAAGGAGAGGAGAGATTTTATACAACGAGCTAGTAGACCTTGTTTACTTCTCCTTTCAACTATACTACACAAACCTGCTTCGCCTCATTAGAATAAACATGCACACTGTTCCTGTTGTAATTAGTATGACAAAAGCATACTCTTGTCATAGGTTTTCCACAGATGAGGCGAGGAGCGAGAGCAGGCTGAATTATGTCGCCAAATCATGTAATGCCGTCAACAAACATCTTTAGCAAATTTGGATGAAATGCCAGGGATGAAACTGATGTGAGATTATCCACCAAGACGCTGCTTACTCTGTCTCACACACCCCAAAGAAGAATACCTCACACAAAGAAACAGACACACACACACGCACACACACACACACACACACACACACACACACACACACACACACTGAGCTCCAGGCGTTTCTCATCGACACACACCAGAGAGAAGTAAGCAAATACACACCAGGACTCCGGGAGGGTGCTGAGAGCTGAGTTAAGTTGCAGTCACAGCACAGCTGGTTCACCAAGGCCGAAAAAAAGAAACCTAGAATGTTTATTTGTCCAAGTGTCTTTATTTGTTTTTTAATACTGCAGAAACAATGGTTTGACAGATCTCCTCGAACGGAATCATAGCAGGATATGGTTGAAGGATTGTGGGAAATGTCTAATGTTGTATTTATTTTTCATTTGGTTTATCATTGTTTCATTGTCACATTTCATTATTATAGCATCATTTAGTTTTTTACATGTATAGATTGTTCCCCCTTTAATGAAAGCATAATCACTGTACATTAAGAGAGAATCAGGATGCTAGGTAGACGACCTCCTAGTCTGTGATGGCCAGACAGTGGGTCATTGTAATGCTGTTCAGAATCACAACAGAGATTTATGGTCACAGTTACAGTTCCCAGAATGCGATGTCACTCTGTCACCCCCTCATCAATCTACTCTCTCCTTCCTTCCCTCTCTCTCCTTCTGTCAGGATAGTACCCTGAATAATTTTTGATGACCAACTTTCTGAATGATCAAAAATATTACATATTTAATATAAATAACTCAGTTTAAACTTTTCCAAATGCTCAGATATTTTCCATTGATTTTCACCCTTTCATGAGACAAACAACTCCGTTTGTGCCCCCTTCCAGAAAGATCCCTGGGCGCAATGTTTTTCATCATAAGTACCTTCATTTATAGTCATGCAGAGACCTGAATGTCTTATCTAAATTCAATAACATCTTTTTTTTTACATGTCCAACATTTTATATCAAGGCATTTTTATGATGGGTCAAGGAAGCTGCTCTTGGATTGGACATCTCTGTAAACCCGAAGAGATAGAGGATGCTGAGCTACTAGGATGTTCTGGCGCCTTATGGTAACATAAAACTAAATTCAAATCATAGAGAGAGATGGAGGTCCCTGTGCCCGCAAAAGACAGAAAACCAAGCTGTACCTAAATCACTGTATTTGTGTGTCAAGGTAAACAAATTGTTCCACAAGTCATGGACATGTCTTCTGCTCTTCTCTCAACCTCCTACAATTGGAGACACCGTGTAATTGTTTTTGGCACAACAGTGTTTAAAATACCTAGCAAAATAACCCAACGGTGTGTTTAATCAACATTGTTTCCAAGTCATGTCAACAAAAACCATGTCATGTGATGACGTTGAATCAATTGTGGGAAACTGATTGCATTTGCAAAAAGTAATCAAAATAAGTTTTTTTAAATATTTTTTTTAACTTTTAACCTAAATCCAACGACATGGTGAATGTGTTTGTTGATTTCACGTTGAATCCACGTTAGTTAACTCAACTGACTGTAAATCAAAACTAGACATTGAACTGATATCTGTGCCTAGTGGGTAGTGTAGGACTTCACTAACTTGACAGTGGGTCAAAAACAGTTAGCTACTGCACTGCTCTTCACTAGCAAACATAACGCTGCCTCCAAAACTGGTGAGATGTCTCTAACATTTACATTTTGACATTCATGCACTCCATTGTGTTACTGTCCTCTTACTGCTTCAGACTGGCGGTGTGTCTAATTTGCTACCGAACACAAATAAGTACACAATACACATCAAACCAACACAGCATTCCTCTTTCTCCTCGTTCGTAAACTGTTATCTTAACGAGACATGTCCCATGATCTGCGCACTGAGATATTGAACGTCATTAATTGGCTTCTTTTCCTGATTTCTAATTTACAAGGGGTGACGTGTCCTTTTGAAAATGTAGAAGAAAACAGAAAAAGAGAAACGTAAATCCCCTTGATGAATGTGCCTTCTGAATCACACATTCCCATGACAACCGGGGCAGCTTGCCTTGCCATTGAGAGGCTTGTGAGGGGTGACATAAAAGTGGCATTCTCACAGTCTAGATCACACCAATGCATCACTTCCTGGCGCTGGGCCTGAAACGCATACATCCAACAGTTTTCACTGTCTTTTAACCTCCGTCCCTCTCTCGTCCCTCTCTCGTCCCTCTCTCGTCTCTCTCTCTCTCTCTCTCTCTCTCTCTCTCTCTCTCTCTCTCTCTCTCTCTCTCTCTCTCTCTCTCTCTCTCTCTCTCTCTCTCTCTCTCTCTCTCTCTCTCTCTCTCAATTTTTTGGGGACAATAGTTTGTTGAGAGCGGATCTACACAAACAAATGGAGCGCAAAAGGAGAATCCAGTGAAAGAAGACTATGATGTTAGGATATACAATTATATAGTGAAGGTAGAAGTAATAAATAAGAGGAGGATATATGATACTTAGATCATGTAAGCTTGATAAGGTCTCCATGTTGGAACCGCACTATGTCCCCACATAACCTTGAACGTCGGCATGACAGTCACACCCTCCTACCATTTTCATTGTGGTAAATGTCACAAACAAGAGTATAATAAAAAAAATATATAAGTAAATATCCTTTCAAACTGCATCAGAGTGTCTGAGTGTCCGAAAGTGAACATCAATATCAAATTTTAAACCGGTAATTGTCCATAATGACCAAGCGAACGGAAGCTCAGAAACAGAGCAGATGCTTTCACATGACATTCCACAGCTGGATCTAGTGGACATAGCTACCGGCTAGAAAAAGAGCCTGCACACAACCAGACATGTTTTTGAAGTGGATGCTGGACCAGTGTGTTGAGCCTTGAAGTGTTTTTTTAATGGAGTTTTTGGTGAATTTGGTGTCTTTAAAAGGGGTTGGGGCAAAGCAGAAGGCACATTTGTGCTCTGCATTCATGGACATTGGACAATGAAATAATTCTCCAATCTTCAATGGATATTTCAAATTTGAATGTATTTATTTATTTTGAACATGTACACTCTTAAGTAATGAAAAGGAGATCAAGAAACAATACCTTATTAATGTATCCTAATACAATATTTTATATGTTGTAACAATGATAATTATAAACTATAATATTATAAACTATAAATTATAACAATTAGCTAGCACATTTTTAAATAACTTATTTTGCAAATATAACTTATTAGGTGTTCACAGCGAAGCTGTGAAACCTATTGGTATTAAACAATATTTTTGCTCAAATAACCTCAAACCTCAATGGCAACAAAAAATAAATAAATTGGCAGACTAAGGGAGAGGCTATACGGACATGCCTGGTGCCCAAAATGATGACGTGGAGTGGCAACAGCGGCGTGGCTCTCATTCAAACTAAAAGAAAGCAATGTTTATTTCGATGGGCGAGGGAGAAATAACTTGCAGAATTGGTCACCATCTGGATGTCACCGTGACATGCCAATTAGACAACGTAACCCGGTGGTATGAATAACCAGTGCAATGGTGTTGCATTGAGATTCTTCCCACTGGGCAGTAGTTGCTTTATCCAGCAGCTGTATCACATGTCGCTGGCTGTAGCTAACATGGGCAATTTGTTCCATTCCACTTGATTGTACTTCGAGTAATATAGTAACTTGTAATATTGGTAGTAACCATCTGGGTGTCACCCTGATGCAGTCTATTGCTCAATAAGGAGAGTTTGCACAGCGAGCCGACAACACAACAACAGTGTCTCCTTCGTTCCTGCTTTGCCAAATAATGCCGAGCATTTCTGTCCTGCAGTAAGGAGAGGGAAGTAGCTAGATAGTGCAACCCATATCAGGCCAGGATGACAGCTACAGCACATTTATTGTGGAAATTTTCACCGAAAATGTACAACTACGCCATTAACGTCAACATTTTTGTGTAAGAAAATATATAATAATTCTGAACACTTTCCCAGGTCCCAACTTCGGCAGACAAGTTTCAAATTATTTTTGAAGTTTCACGCCACAAGCATAAACTAGCTAGCTGGGGAGTGCTCATAAGGAGACAGACTGAACCGTCCCCACTCTCTCACAACTCTCACTGCACGACATACGTTATCAGTTTTGGGCACCAGTCTCCCCCCACACAGAATTTAGAGGCCATGAGTAAATTGGTCAAAAACAATGGCACCGATTGGCCTATAGGGGCGGTACAATAAGCAGCCTTACTTAAACACTCATATCTGTCACCCCATTTGACCTAGAGACTTGAAACGTTGTATGTAGGTATCTTTCCTCGTGTTGAATAAATGTGCCTCAAGGATCCATAAGGTCCCATCGGGAGAGATTATCCTCCAGCTTGGACATTTTAGAAAACCTGTGAAAAGCGTATTCCCGTGAATCACAAGTCCAAATAACACACATACTCTGTATGTAGGCCCATGGTATGTCTTTTAACTTAGTATGAGAAGGGTAATAGATTGGTTAAAAGATGGCTGATTTTACCTGTCCATTTAAATCCTTTGTAAATCCACTTAACAATGGCCTATCAACTTGAAACCTTTTAAGGTCATAAAAGACATTACTAAAAATTTTTGGGGAAGCTATTAAGAATTCACGCTTTTGACTATGTAACACTAATGCTAAAAATAATTACAAAAAATCTTCTTCTCATGGACTAAAAGTCAGATTCACTCCAAATGTAGTCTTTGGACTCATCATAATAGTCCCTAAAGAGTTTGATAATATAACATTGATGCATTCAAAGATGGCCACACTACACAAGTAGATGCATATTACCACATATGCTAATATGCTAAAATGCGCAAATATTTTTTTACATTATTTTCATAATCCATAGGACCAAATGACACCAACTTTGGAATGTAGGCCCATGGTGCATGTCTTAACTTAGTTTGAGAAAAGCTAAGGGATTGGTCAAAAGATTCAAGAAACATGTTAATTTTACATGTTCATGTTCACTGTACCACGTGAGCAGATATTCTAAAAAATACTTAAAAAATCTTCTCATGAACAATACATCTGATTTAATCCAGATTTGGTATACAGACTCAATGAATTAGCCTCTAATGAATTTGAGAATTTAAAGTCGTCCACACTGCACCAATTCTGTAGACGGCATCATATTTCACCAGGGTTAAAAGAACTGAACCGATAGACATGGGGTCATGGTATGTAAACCTTATGTATGTCCTTAGAAGCTGTGTGAATATAAAGTCCCTGCAACCTTAGATGGCTGCACCAGACCAATTGGTGGCACTATAAATGGCATTGGCACCAGTGGCACTATATGATACTAGAGAATTAACTATTTATCAAGAGGACCTTGTCTCATGCAAATCAATGTTAGATTTAAATTATGCAGATGAGCAATGTCAAATATCGTGAAAGTAATGGTGAAAATATTTTACATATCTTAACATAAACCATTAGTCAAATTGATCCCAGGATTAGTATATAAAGTCAATAGATTAAGTACTGACTTCAAGAATGATTACCTGCGGCATTCAAAGATCACCAACCTTTAGCACTCAAATTAACTTAACTTGTGTCATCCTTGTGGTATTGAGAGATAAACATGGTCATGTTTTCACTAAATGCATATAAAGAAAGATAGTCCCACTGATCTTATGTCCTTTCGGTCATCCTTTGAATCCCATTCATGTTTTTCAATCTTATCTATAATATATAATATCTACAAATTCGGGGACACACTGTACGTCAATAATAGTGCTGATGAAACTGTGGGGACAACGCCTAGCAAACCCCTTTTCTCTGCAAATACTGTTGTGACTATCAAACATTGAGACAAGAACATATTATATTAGATCGTAAAGATCTCACTTTGCACAACATGTTATACAGTGTTGTATTATCTCGGTCATAGACTGGCTTTAAAGGAGGTACAGTCGGCTATTATCTCAAGGGGAAATGGAACAATCTGTCAATCTTATTAAATAAAGGAAATCGGGTATAGTCTAAGACAGACATCTTAAAAAAGACAAAAAATCTAATACATAAAATAAAATTGTGGACCTCATTGAAATTGTGTTTTCATAGATTTCAGCAAACAGCCAACGAAAGCTACTTTTATGTATACGTAAAAGAAAACGGAAGACGAAAATACAAACTGCTGTGGTAGGAGACAATGAAAGGTATGGTTGGAAAGAACTCACTTCGTACCATACAGCTCTAATTATACGTTTGCTGTCTGTGGCCCATATCCTTCAGGTTCTATGATGTCTGGCTCTTCTTATTTACAAGCTCAATAACGTCACCTTGGAAACACAGTTGTCGTGGTGGATGGGGACGCTCTGCACAAACCTCTCTCCGATTCAGGTGCCATTTCTCCCAAAAGCTAAGAAAGACAAAACAAGAAATGTAAAAAAAAAGATCAAATGTTGAAAATAAATAGACAGAGTAGGTGGATGGAACACACATAAGCTGCTGAGTTACATTTATCAGACATAAAAAAAACATGTTTTCTTAACTGCCAAGTGGCCATACCACCATCCCCAGTCATAAGATACCCAAATAAACATGAGGAACATGTTCGTTGGCATGTGCTAAATGGTTCAAATCACCTCAGGTACAGTAGATGTTTCTCCTCGGTGAAGAACGAGACTCCTTCTCATTGCACTGTCAACACACTGCCAACTGCTTCTTTCCCCGCTTTAAGGTTTCTTCTCTGACATAGGCACCTTTGTGTTTCCAATTAGAATACTTCAGCATAATGCCTGAGTAATTAGTCACCACAGTGACGCAGATACTTTGATGTTCCTGTCGGTTCCATATCCTTAGAATGCGCTGTCCGGTTGAAGCAACACACAAACCTGCCTGTAAGTTTAAAGATCTCTCTTTGGACATTATTTTATGTGCGCGCCTAATAAAAACAGTTTGTTTTGTATCATTATCAAATAAAGAATGCTCATGATGAAATAACCAACGGGCCAGTCTAATGTCACAGGGACAGGGGGACCGCTGGACGACACTGCATTTTGAAAAGGGCTCCAGCGTGAGTCAAACCCGCAGGATGTGAAAGGACATAAGGAGGAAAACAAAGTTAGACTGATTGATCTGGTCTGGCTTTTTACAGTGAGGACAAGGAGACATGTTCTCCAGAAGAAAGGTCTTGACAAAAGAAAACAAAGTTCAATTAAAATAGAGGAAGAAAGCATTGATTGATAAGAGGATACATTTAAACTGGTGCCCATAGTAGCGAGAAAAGCTCTCACACTGATGACACAAATTCTTGAGGGAAATTGATGTTAATTGGTGTCTAGACATTTTATTACTGGGACAAAACACCGAAGCATGGCTCTCTCACTATCTCTTAGTCTATATCTTTTCCTCCCTTCTTAAATGTATAAAAATTCAGTAAAATACAGGACTTATTCATTGGTCCATAGAGGGAGGAGACTAAGCAACGTGATACCAGTATATTTGTCAGGCGTCGTCTTTCCCTAAGTGTTTCAGTAAGGCCATTTGAGGTCTTTGGGCGATTGTTCTACACTCCTCTTTCCATCCCGTGTTCCATGTTCTGTGTGTGTAAACGCAAGCGCAATCTGAAGGGGGTAAAACAGGAGCATCACCTACACCGAGCAGCATATCTATGAAATGTTACGACCCTTAAAAGGTGTTTCTAGGGGAGTGGCACTCTTATCAGATGGCAGTAATGTGGAACAGGCGTCTCTGTGCAAATATCATGAATTGTAAACTGAGAGATATCACGTTTCCGGAGGACATTTGCATTTGTACCTGGAAAGAACAGGTGCTGTGTGAACAGGTCATATTCATGTTAATGCAATTTTAAGAGTTGCTTTAGGCTGACATTACCCCTCTTTCTGTCTCTACAAAACCTGTTTGTAGTTTGTCAAGAACCATGGTTATAATGGTCTACTAGACTAACATATAACAGCTGGTTAACGTTTAGTAAAGCTCGCCTTTTCTACAAGAAATACGGTACATTTTTCGATATATATGAACCACCCTAGCCAGCAAGAAAACACCATATATCAACAGGTTTAGTATGTATTTGGGTGGATAAAAGGGATTTGGGATGAACTATCGATCTAACGAATTCAACGATGTACTACAACTAAAAAAAATTTATTTGAAATGGACACACGAAAAACGGACTTTGCGTGAATGAGCCAGGGAGCCTGTGACCATGTGTCCCTTTTTAGTGGGAAATTACAGCTCTCTAAACAATTCCTCAGCAGGATCGTCATTCTGAAGTGTATTCTATCTGCACATCACAATTATTTTCCCCATGCTCACTTGTAATGGGTATCCCTACTGTGCTGAAGAAGGCACTTCTACTCATAAATCTATTACTGGCACAGAATCACTAGCTTATTTCTTACGCTAGGACCGGAGGGGGTTATTGATATAAACATTCTTCCATCATTTTGTCATTTAAAAAAAAATGCATCTCTACCACTAAAAACAATGCAATTGACTCTCTTTTCAGTATTCACCAGGTGGAAGCTTTCGTATGATTGAAACCCACTACAGCAGGCTCAACACATAAGTGTAGGGAGGCATTCCGGAGGAATAAAGAGGTCAGATTTATGACACCAAACAAGTAAAACAAAAGGACCAGATGTCATAGTGAATACTGGAAAGGGAAAAGGCCCAAAAAGCAATTATTTTAAAAACGTGTTCAATAGCAAATAGGCCTAAATGTTTGTTTTTTTCAAAGTAGAAAAAAAAAGAGACAAAGAAACAAATAAGCTATAGGGAAATGAATTCAGTGGGGAAAAACAGAAACAATATCAATTAAATTCTCTGGATTATCTCAGAAGTGAGGCTTCCTCCAATATTTATGACTTCAGATGCGAAGAGGCCACAGAGAGAGTCGAGGAATTGGACCGTTTGCACAGATGGTGACCATCCTCGGTCAACATTCCAATAAAAACGGAATGAGCGTCTCTCTCTCTCTCTTCTTTCTATCCATCCCTCTACTTCTCTGTCAATGCATGCAGACACAGATAAAAGCTTGGGGTGTAAAAATGTTTAAGTAGGCAGAAGTTGTAAAGAAAAAAAAAAGAGTTGCTTTTCACTGCTTGCGCAATCCTTTCTGCCTTGTTGAACTTTATTAAATTCTGTCGCTCTCCTTCCCGTCTGGCCCCCTTTGTCAGCTGCTTCTCATGCGTAACTCACAGATTTTTAGAGGGAAGAGTGGGGGGGGGGGGGGTCAAGCTGAAAAGAATGTGATGCTGGTGGTCATACCACTGTGTGCCAGCTAGACCATCTCACTCAGAAAACAACATTTAGGAGAGTCCAGGGTGGAAGCATTGACCAAACTTTACACTGAATTTGCTGTTTAGAAAAGTTTAAAAAAGCCATAGCATTGTATGAAATTACCTGTTTAATCAATGTACAATATTTAACTTTCTACAATAAATAATGGCTGTCGAGTATTGAGTTAGTAAAAACAATGTTTTATTGGAAACAGCAGAAGGTGACAGACGCATATTTCCTCATCAAATTCTGAGACTAATGCCACAGCGGATCGATTGAAAGTGGAGATTCAAATTAAATTATCTCGTGATCGAAATGGATGCATTTCTCACGTATTTAAACTCTCTGTTACACAATTCATAGCAATGTTTCTCTTGAATTAGTTCTTTCTGAGAAATGAGTCAGGTCTTAAATCACATCGATAGACTGGCCATTCGTTAGACGGGCTCTGAAAGCAGGACTAATGGTTATGAAAGACCAATCAATGGAAGGCTAGGGGAGTGAGTCGCTGCACTTCCCCTCTCTCCTTGACAACCATGTCATGTCTTTGAGAGTCTCCAGGGACCTTTTGATTGATGCTCATCTTTCATCAGTCCAGCTTTAATCTGCCATTTGACTTGTCTTATGACTCATATGAACTAAATCTATTTGACATAAACGTGTATAAATACAGTATATCATTAAACAGTATATTTATACTGAATCTAGAATAATCACCACAAAACTGTTCCGAGAGGCAAGCAAAGGTCTTTATCTATCGATCACATTCGAGGAAAGAGGGGAGAAAGTAGACGATGGAGACAAGATGGAGAGGAGAAAAAGGTTTTTCCAAAACAAACACCCATTCTGAAGTGACATTCAGTCGAGGAAGTCGAGGAACTCTCTATAGTGTCAGGCAAACAAACAAACAGAGGAACGATCCGAGATGCAATAGCTGACCTTTGTTCAAAGAGGCGATCTAATCTGTTTCCACTTTACTTAATTAGAAAAGCAGGGAGATTTTTAATGTGCACAGTGTTAATGGGAAGCAGCTCACAGGTGCTAATTAAAAAAATAATAATTAAAAGTTTTATATAACTTCTATTTATTTATCTATATTTATC
This sequence comes from Oncorhynchus mykiss, assembly GCF_057628025.1. NCBI lineage: Eukaryota > Metazoa > Chordata > Actinopteri > Salmoniformes > Salmonidae > Oncorhynchus > Oncorhynchus mykiss. The sequence continues at coordinate 43,425,092 of NC_143024.1, forward strand.
TTTTTCTGACTCTGATGACTTGCCATTAGTATTTTTTTATGGCAGATAAATGGATGAAGTAATTTGTTATTTAAAAAAAAAAAATGAAATTAATGTTAAAAACCCCTTTGTCCCCACTGGTAGTAGGGGTGTGATGCAGTGAATATATTATCAAGTCTAGAAATTGGTTCTATAGTTGCACACATATCAAACATTTCTCCTGCTTGATGACTGGTGATGTGTTTTGGTGCTGTGTTTGCCAAGGTAAATGTGCTCACAAATGGTTCCTTTTATTTCCAAAAGAAGAGCCGTCAACTAATGCAATGTACAGTGAGTTATAGGGTCTGGTCTTTGACAAACCTGAGGGGTTGGCAATTGAAATGTCTCTCCTAATTATATAATGCTTTTTCCCCACTTTAGGCTGTACAGCAATGTACAGGCTGTGATTTAGCCACTGCTTTGCTGCTTGTGCTGGGCTGCCATGTGTGCCCTAGAGGTGGCAACCATAAGGAATAACTTCCTCTTTGTCTTCAACTGTTTGAAGTAGCCAACTGTGGGTTACTATGTCAGCACCTAAAGGTTTTATTGAGCAGCCAATGATTTTTTTCACACTACCACACACAGTATGATCCTAGATATGAGGTATTAAATACCATCCCTTCAAGCAGGCAGTGTCTTATGGGAATGTGATTAGTCATGGAGGAAATAATGTCTTAGGAAGTTCTGTCTCCCTCTCTCTCTCTCTCTTTCCCCCTCTCTCTCTCTCTCTCTCTCTCTCTCTCTCTCTCTCTCTCTCAAACATCTCTCTCTATCTCTCTCTCTCTCTGTCTGTCTGGAATGTCAGTCAGACGCTGAGCAGCAGAAGTAAGGGAACTGGCCTGTAATAGCATAATCATTTTCAGATCTACTGGATCTTTTATCAGGACTGTTTGACCTACTGTAACTGAGGTTTGCATTTGCATTGTTTTTTGACTGGCTAGACATCCATCTGTACATTGACAAACATAACTAGTCAGGAAAAACGTTGATCAACTCTGAATGCAGTATCAACAACTTCAATATGTTAGTGATCAGTCCTCTACTTTTTCTATTAGATAAAATATGATTCACTATGCATGATCTAAAGATTCACTAGCTAAGGACGCCACCCTCATGCCATGATTTTTTCTAACTATAAAGACACACTTGTATGGACAGCGTGTGGTCTGTCTCTTAGGGACTGCAGGGGACAGAGGAAACAAATTAGCTTTCTTGACCTTGGCCCAAGTTTTCCTTCCACCCCCTCTCTCTCCCCTTCATTCTCGTCCTTCATGTGCACTTCAAAGGTCAGCTGGTTGACAAAACCCCTCTGTTGTCTCTCACTAACAGACCTATTCAAATGAACAACTCATACTGGCCAGTGGAGGATAATGCATGGTTGTAATATGAATCTGAAAATAGGATCCCAAATTTAGTTATACTATTCTAACAACTTTACTGAGTCATTCAAGAGGGTCTTGAGTCCTTGAACTGTTGTTTGATGGAAGATTTTACTACACTGAACAAAAATATGAATGCAACATGCATCAATTTACAAGATTTTACTGAGTTACAGTTTACGTAAGGGAGTCAGTCAATTGAAATAAATAAATTAGACCCTAATCTATGGATTTCACATGACTGGGAACACAAATATGTATCTGTTGGTCACAGATACCTTAAAAAAAAATGAAGCGGCGTGGATCAGGAAACCAGTCAATATTTTGTGCGACCCACTCTTCATCAATGGCTGTGCGAAGTTGCTGGATATTGGCAGGATCTGGAACACGCTGTCGTACACGTCGATCCAGAACATCCCAAACATGCTAAATTGGTGACATGTCTGGTGAGTATGCAGGCCATGGAAGAACTGGGACATGTTCAGCTTCCAGGAATTGTGTACAGATACTTGCGACATGAGACCATGCATTATCATGCTGAGGCATGAGGTGATGGTGACAGATGAAGGGCACAACAATGGGCCTCAGGATCTCATCACGGTATCTCTGTACATTCAAATTACCAATGATAAAATGCAATTGCTTAAGCCTGCCCATACCATAACCTCAACACCACCATGGGGCACTCTGTTCACAACTTTGACATCTGCAAACCGCTCGCCCACACTACGCCATATACGTGGTCTGTGGTTGTGAGGCCTGCCAAATTTTCTAAAGCGACGTTGGAACGGGTTATGGTAGAGAAATTAACATTCAAATCTCTGGCAACAGCTCTGGTGGACATTCCTGCAGTCAGCATTTCAATTGCATGCTCCCTCAAAACTTGAGACATCTGCTGCATTGCACACATTTTAGAGTGGCCTTGTATTGTCCCAAGCACAAGGTGCACCTGTGTAATGATCATGCCGTTTAATCAGCTTCTTGAAATGCGACTGCTGTCAGGTGGAAGGATTATCTTGGCAAAGGATAAATGCTCACTAACAGGGATGTAAACAAATGTGTGCACAAAAGTTGAAAGAAATACGTTTCTTGTGCATATGGAACATTTCTGGGATCTTTTATTCCAGCTCATGAAACACGGGACCAAAACTTTACATGTTGCGTTCATATTTGTGTTCAGTTTATAAATAAACATTAGATACCACAATAATTATGATTTAATACATAAAAAAAGGCTGTACATTCATCCATATGAAGGGCTTGTGCTCAAATGACCACCATCAAATACAGTAAACGTCACATTACTGACTGCAGCTTTCAGTGAGAACATGCAGTTCACAAAGGTCACCCAGGTACAAACGTTACAAACTAAAGTACCATTTTTAAGCAGATAGACCTAACTGGTTTAAAAACACACAAACAATTTGATTTTCAGTACCAATGGGGCCCTTCGCTGATGCTAAAATGGGAGACCTTTTGGCCATTGCTGTGAAAAGAACCCATTCAATGATAGATATTGGATTGTAACACCAACAGAAAAATCTAATTCTCCCAGTGCGCACTGAGGCACGTCCATGTGTGTCTATGTTGGGCGTAAGTGCAGAAATGACCTGGGGTGTCCAAGAGATGAAGTTGTAGTGTATTAATGCTCACGCTACTTCATTGATCTTGAGCACTCCTCAATCTCTTAGGCACCACACATAAAGCCTATATTTCATCATGTGAGATACAGTACATCAATAACACTGCCAAGGACCTATATATCCACACGGACTCACACTGGCATTGTCCTCTGTGTACGCATTGATTTCAGAGGGAAGAAACCATGTTTTGTAGGACATGGCACTGTCACACCTCACGGACTTGGCAAAATTGTCAACGTATGTCCTTGTTAGACATATTAATGATAACAATAATCAATGGAGGATGGATGAAGAGGTGGTTATTTCCATCTCCTGAGGGGCTAGGAGCGCTAATCATTAGCATCACGATGCCTGTGTGAATCAAGTAGTAACTGGGGACTATGACGACAAGAAACTGCGACAATAACAGGAAAACATTTGGCATTGCTATTAATAATGTATCAAAATCCTCAGGGGGAGCTGAGAATAAACAAGGCATTTAAGTCGATTAGTCACTAAAGTATTCTCTGAAAAAGCTCCTCCGTACATGCACAAAATGGTATGCCCTGCAGAGTGATTATGTTGTTAGTCATATGATTTGTCTTTCTTTCTGGGAAAGGTTGCCGAGAAATGCATACAGTAAAATGAGTCAGGGGCATGGCTTAACCCAAATGGACAGCATATCCACAGAAAGCGGCCATGTCTTCATGACTAAACTATAATTGAAACCAGACATATACAGTGAAGAGGTTGCGGTCCCTTCTCCCTCATTTCAAGTGAGATACACAAGCTGAAATGGTTTGAAGAAAATATTGGAAAAATGATATTTCTTGTGAAGCGTCTGTGCTTTATTAAAGGAAGCCGGTGGCTGCGTGGTGTTATGACTCCGGTCTCGGAGGTCTGTGTGAATTCCTGTGAAGTGAGATCACATGGACACATGGCTGGTACTCCTAACCCAGACAACAGGAAGTGAAAGTGCTACTGCTGCCACAACACAGCCTCCGGTGCCCTCCAACCCCCAGTTAAAAGGGGAAGTGATGCGTTGTAACCTGGGATACTAAGCTAGTGAAAGGAAACCTGGCTATTATTACATGTGAAGAAGTTGTCTGTGAAGGAGATCACTTTTATCCATCACTTTTAACCATCATTTGCTTGTTTATTTGTAATATTTCGTACACATCTCTCAACTTTCATCCCACAAATCTTTCTGTTTTCGGTTCATTTATCTATACTAAAATAGATGCAGAATACTGAGCAATAGAATGGATACCGTTGTAGACACATTGCACTCTGCTCTCTTTAGTTCATCCACTTTGAAAAGGTGTAATGGCTAAAGATGATTGGGAAAAACATCCAAATAGTAGCAGTAATTATGTGCAAGAGTGATCGATTACAGTCCTCATTTTGGTTTAGTGTGTGTGTAACCAGACAGCACATACTTACTTATTTTCTCTCTTACACTTCAAGTTTAAGAAAGAAAAGTGTACAATTACACAATTAGATGAGTGCGGTCAGGATATCCTCACACCAAAACACTCCTTCCTCCAGTTCCCCTAATGCTTAGGTTAGACTACGGGAGTTGGACTGATAGGCTAGCAACCTCACAGGACATGATTGGACTGATCTAAACCAATTGTAGAGCTTCCCATGACGAGAGAGGTAAACACATTGATAGAGTCAGCCAATCATTAAGGCACCAATTAGGGAAATGTATTGGGCCTATTTCTACCTAGAACATCCCAAATATTTATGCACCAACTTACCAATTCTTTATTTACACAGTTCATATTGAATTCACGTCACAGGAGGTTGGTGGCACCGTCATTGGGGAGGACGGGCTGGTGGTAATGACTGGAGCGGAATGGGAGGAATGGTATCAAATACATCAACCACATGGTTTCCATGTGTTTAATGTCGTTCTGTTTGCTCTGTTCCAGCCATTCTTATGAGCCGTCCTCCCCTCAGCAGCCTCCACTGATTCACATTATATTCATATGATTATTGTCCTGTTTTGCAAATAGTATTGTTCACAAGATGTATCATGTATGTTACTGCCAAGGTCAACATTAATGTTTGCCAAAAAAACTCACAATGAATATAAATGTTAGCAAAGGGGAAATAACTTTATGAAAGCAATCTTCAACAGACAATCGTTAGGATGAGATGTTTTCAGTTGTCTTGTGTGTGTCGTTTATTTCATTTCACGTCTTGCATTCTAAACACGATCGAATTTACAAAGAATCGCCTTACCATGTGGCTAAAGTGGACCATCTCCTACAGTAGTACGTGACTAAATCATTCAAGTGCTCTCGGGTACGAAGGCACACCACACTGTACAATCAACCTCTTTTACTTCATGATCCTCCACTTTGGAAAATATAAAACCTTGACAATGTAAACACTAGTTAAGTCATAGAGCAAGACCGGCATTCTTCCACTGAAGACATCCAGTCTGGATCCAGCAGTAATGGGATCTTGATTGTGACTTTAGAGTTAGTTACATTAGGGAGTGTTTAAAAATATATATATATATTTTAAAAAATTATGAACCGAGCCTCTGAAGTGTTTTGGAAAAAGGACCCACTTTGGGTTAATTGGTTTGATTTTATTTTCCCTTTGCGGGTGACATCAAGGGCAGCAAAGAAAAGAGGAGAAGAAGCAGAAGATAAAGTGTGAAAAGTAAAATAAATAAATAGTAAAATAAAATAAATAGTAAAATAAAATTATAGGCACTTTTTTGCAATAAAGAGCCAGTGATAAAAAATGAAAGCTTCACACTGAGATAGCTGCTCTAAATGAATTACCTGGAGATTGCATGTTGCGTTGCATTTGCAGGGGTATTCAATTTTAATTAGTATTTTGGAGACATCTTTTATCAGACTGTCACTAACCTCCTCTCTTTCAGCTGAGATTTGTTCTCTCCCTCTCTCTCTCTCTCTCTCTCTCTCTCTCTCTCTCTCACTCTCACTCTCTCTCTCTCTCTCTCTCTCTCTCACGTGCACACAAACACTCAAGAATTTGCATTCGATAGAAATGTACAACAATTTTAATATCAAGGTTCTCAATAAGCCATGAATTGGGGAAAGAAATAAAAGTCTAATTTCAGTTTGGAGAAAATCATTATTTCCACAATTAATTGCATTTTCTGTGGGGCAAAGGTGATAATGAATTTTGCTCAAGGAGACACACAGACACACAAAGAGGCACACCAATATACATCACACATAAAAGTTCAATAGTCTTTTTGCCTTCAGTCCTAAAATCATTTAATTCTATCATGGGACTTGTGAAACTTCTTCCTGGGAAATAAATCATTTCCATTATCCTGCCTCTTCCATTTTGTATATTAAAATCAACTAATTTGTTATATCTGTTAAATGAATGTCACTTTGATATTCCCAAGAATCTAAAGAAAACAATACATTTTTTAAGACCCCTAAATATTTCTTTAAAACAATCTACTATCATCTTATGGTCAGATCAAAATGATGTACACAGAACTACACAACATGTTAATCATGCCAAAATAGACTACAGATGCATAAAACCATTTGTATTTGATACACGTTGCACCCCCCCCCCCCCTTCTCCCTGCTGAGTATTGTGAGGTTATACCCTGTCTCCCTCTCTTCATTCCTGGTCCACTTCCATTGTTAGTCACCTTGTTTATTGGCTTGAGCAGCCGTGCCGTACTGGACATCATCTGAAACTACAAACGACAGGATGCAATAAGCTGGAGAATAGCAGCAATCTGAGGAAAGTTCTCCATTCACTAGAGCTCCCTAACTCTCTGTCTTCTTATCCTGAGCAGAAAATAAAAAAATCAATAGCAGCTCACCGGGCTTGATAAAAGCACTGGACAGGGAGAGTGGCTGCGCTGGATATAGTAAATTAAAGTGATCAAAATTTTCCAGTCGACTCAGCCCGCAGCCTACATAAACTAACAACCCTGTCTCCACAGCTGCCTGTCACCCAACCTCTCCCCACTGTCTTTTCTCTCTCCCCCCTCACCTTTATTTCTGTATTTTCTTACTTTCACTATCCTTTTTTTCTCTCTCTCTTTCCTTCCACCCCTTACTGTATTTCAATTTTAGCAGTGTCTTAGCCTTTTGGCTCCTGAGTATTCATGGTGGCAGGTGCCTTTACACACGTATACACAAATGCACACACATACACAGGCACACACACAGATACACAAAAGCACACGTGCACACACACACACACACACACACACACACACACACACACACACACACACACACACACCACAAACAGGTATTAGTTTCATGAGAGTGCTGGTTGGGTGTGATTTCCCTTTAAGAGCTGTGGGTTTGGAAGTGAGGTGTTACCTGGCCCGTTCCATGAATGTATTTGATTTCTTTGACCTACAGTAGCCTGACATGGACAGTGTCCAAAGCCAGTGCCATGTTCTCAGAGAGGAGCTAGGCTTGGATCATATGATAGTATTTGACCTTCACAAAACAACAGATTCACCATAGTGTTTGGGAAAAGATGACACACCCACTGTAAAAGCACTTATCTGAAGAACTATTTTTGAAAGCACAACACTTACAAAGAACATGCACCGTAATGGTTCACATGAATAGATTTTGTAGAAAAAAAGTTGGCATTTCCTGAAGATTTCAATGATTTATAGTCCCAAATTGTTTCAGCAACCATGGCTACATTCCCCTCCCAATATGGACGTGAAAGCAAAAGTATAACAATCCTAGCAAATTATTTTTGGTCCAGGTGACTGACTAAGTAAATGTTATGTATGTACAAACAAATGTCAAATCCTCAAACAGAGGCATGACCCTAACCCTGACCCATATACAGTATCAGTCAAACGTTTGACCACACCTACTCATTCAAGGGTTGTTCTTTATTTGTACTATTTTCTACATTGTAGAATGATAATGAAGACGTCAAACTATGAAATAACACATATGCAATCATGTAGTAACCCAATAGGTTTTAATCAAATCCAAATATATTTTATACTTGAGATTCTTCAAAGTAGCCACCCTTTGCCTTGATGACAGCTTTGCACACTCTTGGCATTCTCTCAAACAGTTTCATGAGGAATGCTTTTCCAACATTCTTGAAGGAGTTCCCACATATGCTGAGCACTTGTTAGCTGTTGTTCTTTCACTCTGCAGTCCAACTCATCCCAAACCATCTCAATTGGGTTGAGGTCGGCTGATTGTGGAGGCCAGATCATCTGATGCAGCACTCTATCACTCTCCTTCTTGGTCAAATAGCCCTTACATAGCCTGGAGGTGTGTTGGGTCATTGTCCTGTTGAAAAACAAATGATAGTCCCACTAAGCGCAACCGAGATGTTATGGCGTATCGCTGCAGAATGCTGTGGAAGCCATGCTGGTTAGGTGTGCCTTGAATTCAAAATGATTTCACAGACAGTGTCACGAGCAATGCACACCCCCACACCATAACACCTCCTCCTCCATGTTTCACAGTGGGAACCCCACATTCAGAGATCATCCGTTCCCCTACTCTGCATCTCACAAAGACACGGCTGTTGGAACCAAAAATCTTTGGACTCATCAGACCAAAGGACAGATTTCCACCGGTCTAATGTCCATTGCTCGTGTTTCTTGGCCCAAGTAAGTCTTCTTCTTATTGGTGTCCTTTGGTAGTGGCTTCTTTGCAGAATTTTTTTTTTAATGGCACCGGCTGCCGTTTTATGGTCTCTTAACCAATTGTGCTATTGTGTGTTGTTTTTATTGCGTTATTTGTAACTGATTTTGTACATAATGTTTCTGCCTCTGTCTCTTATAACTGAAAAGAGCTTCTGGATATCAGGACAGCGACCCACCTCGTACTGGAAGAATATGTTTTCTTTAATGAGTCGGACACAAACTATATACTTCAGACACCCAACAAGGCCAACATCCCAGTCATTCGAAGGAGAAAGAGACAGAGATATCGGGGAAGGAGGTCGGGATGTCTTGTAAGGATCCGACGGCGAATGGTTAATCTGCCTCTACCATCAGTACTATTAGCCAACATACAATGACAGGATAACAAAATAGACAAGCTACGATCACGAATATCCTACCAAAAGGACATTCAAAACTGTAATATCTTATATTTCACCGAGTCGTGGCTGAACGATGACATGGATAAAATAAAGTTGGTGGGTTTTATGCTGCATCGGCAAGATAGAACAGCTGCCTCCGGTAAGACAAGAGGTGGTGGTCTATGTATATTTGCAAATCACAGCTGGTGCACGAAATCTAATAGTAAGGAAGTCTCAAGGTTTTGCTCACCTGAGGTAGAGTATTTCATGATAAAATGTAGACCACATTATTAACCAAGGGAATTGTAATCTACATTTTTAGTAGATGTCTTTTTACCACCACAAACCGATGCTGGCATGAAGTCTGCACTCAATGAGCTGTATATGGCTATAAGCAAACAGGAAAATGCTCATCCAGAGGTGGCACTTCTACTAGCCATGGACTTTCATGTAGGGAAACGATTTATGCTAAGCTACAGGACTGTTTTGCTAGTAGAGACTGGAATATGTTCCAGGATTCTTCCGAAGTCATTGAGGAGTACACCATATCAGTCACTGGCTTCATCAACAAGTGCATCCATCGGTGATGTCCCCACTGTGACCGTACGTACATACCCCAACCAGAAGCCATGGATTACAGGCAACATCCGCACTGAGCTAAAGGGTAGAGCTGCTGCGTCCAAGGAGTGGGTCTCTAACCCGGACGCTGATAAGAAATCCTGCTATGCCCTCCGATGAACCATCAAACAGGCTAAGTGTCAATATAGGACTAAGATGGAATTGTACTACACCGGCTCCAAGGCTCGTCGGATGTGGCAGGGCTTGAGAACTATTACAGACTACAAAAGGGAAGTACAGCCGCGAGTTGCCCACTCGAGCCTACCAGACGAGCTAAATTACTTCTATGCTCACTTCAAGGCAAGAAACACCAAAGCATGCATGAGAGCATCAGCTGTTCAAGATGACTGTGTGATCAAGCTCTCTTTAGCTGATGTGAGCAAGACCTTTAAACAGGTCGAAATTCACAAGTCCGCGGGGCCAGACTGCTTACCAGTATGTGTACTCTGAGCATGCGCTGACCAACTGGCAAGTGTCTTCACTGACATTTTCAACCTCTCCCTGTCTGAGTCTGTAATACCAAAATGTTTCAAGCAGACCACCATAGTCCCTGTGCCCAAGAACACTAAGGTAACCTGCCTAAATGACTACAGACCTGTAACACTCACATCTGAAGCCGCCAAGCGCTTTGAAAGGCTTGTCATGACTCATATCAACACCATTATGTCAGAAACCCAAGACCCACTCCAATTTGCACACCGACACAACAGATCCACAGATGATGCAATCTCTATTGCAATCAACACTGCCCTTTCCCACCTGGACAAAAGGAACACCTACAGTTGAAGTCGGAAGTTTACATACACTTTAGGTTGGCGTCATTAAAACTCATTTTTCAACCACTCCACAAATTTCTTGTTAATAAACTATACTTTTTGCAAGTTGGTTAGGATATCTACTTTGTGCATGACACAAGTCATTTTTTCAACAATTGTTTACAGACATAAGTTTACATACACCAAGTTGACTGTGCCTTTAAACAGCTTGGAAAATTGCAGAAAATTATGTCATGGCTTTAGAATCTTCTGATAGGCTAATTGACATCATTTGAGTCAATTGGAGGTGTACCTGTGGATGCATTTCAAGGCCTACCTTCAAACTCAGTGCTTGACATTGCTGGACATCATGGGATAATCAAAAGAAATCAGCCAAGCAAAAAAATTGTAGACCTCCACAAGTCGGGTTCATCCTTGGGAGCAATTTCAAAACACCTGAAGGTACCATGTTCATATGTACAAACAATAGTATGCAAGTATAAACACCATGGGACCACGCAGCCGTCATACCGCTCAGGAAGGAGACGCGTTCTGTCTCCTGGAGATGAACGTACTTTGATGCGAAAAATGCAACTCAATCCCAGAACAACAGCAAAGGATCTTGTGAAGATGCTGGAGGAAACATCCACAAAAGTATCTATATCCACAGTAAAACGAGTCCTATATTGACATAACCTGAAAGGCCGCTCAGCAAGGAAGAAGCCCCTGCTCCAAAACCGCCATAAAAAAGCCAGACTACTGTTTACAACTGCACATGGGGACAAAGATCGTACATTTTGGAGAAATGCCCTCTGGTCTGATGAAACAAAACTAGAACTGTTTGGCCATAATGACCATCATTATGTTTGGAGGAAAAAGAGGGAGGCTTGCAAGCTGAAGAACATCATCCCAACCGTGAAGCACAGGGGTGGCGGCATCATGTTGTGGGGGTGCTGTGCTGCAGGAGGGACTGGTGCACTTCACAAAATAGATGGCATCATGAGGCAGGAAAATGATGTGGATATATTGAAGCAAATCTCAAGACATCAGTCGGAAATTTAAATCTTGGTCACAAAAAGGTCTTCCAAATGGATAATGACCCAAAGCAAACTTCCTAAGTTATGGTAAATTGGCTTAAGGACAACAAAGTCAAGATATTGGAGTGGCCATCACAAAGCCCTGACCTCAATCCTATAGAACATTTGTGGGCAGAACTGAAAAAGCATGTGCGAGCAAGGAGGCCTCAGTTACACCAGCTCTGTCAGGAGGAATGGGCCAAAATTCACCCAACTTATTGTGGGAAGCTTGTGGAAAGCTACCCGAAAAGTTTTACCCAAGTTAAACAATTTAAAGGCAACACTACCAAATACTAATTGAGTGTATGTAAACTTCTGACCCACTGGGAATGTGATGAAAGAAATAAAAGCTGAAATAAATCATTCTCTCTAGTATTATTCTGACATTTCTCATTCTTAAAATAAAGTGGCTATCCTAACTGACCTAAGACCGGGATTTTTACGTAGATTAAATGTCAGGAATTGTGAAAAACTGAGTTTAATTGTATTTGGCTAAGGTGTATGTAAACTTCCGACTTCCAACTGTAGCTTGTTTCTGGTCACAGGTTAAGAATGGTTAAAAAATTACAACATGCACCTAAAATTAACCTTACAATTAGCAGTGTTGGGCGATCTGGAAAGCCATAGCCAGTCAATAAATAAAATAACAATACTCGTGGGAACGGTTTTCATCTTTAGCTCACAATCTGTGGACAATATATGATTAGAAAGATTTTTAAAATGTTGTAAAACATCACAGCACAATTGAAAAATATATGGCACATGGAAACCAAACAAGGGTGGTCTATGGTTATAGGTGGGATGGGCTGAGAGTGGCTGAGGGTTGGGATTAAAGAGTTGGTAATGTATTGTAAAAAAGTACCATGTACTGTATGTAAAATGTACAGTAACTTGCAAAAGTATTCACCCCCCTTGGCATTTTTCCGATTTTGTTGCATTACAACCTATAATTTAAATACATTTTTATTTGGATTTAATGTAATGGACATACATGAAATAGTCCAAATTGGTGAAGTGAAATGAAAACTGTTTCAAAATATTAAAAAATAAATAAAACGGAAAAGTGGTGCATGCATTTGTATTCACCACTTTGCTATGAAGCCCCTAAATAAGATTTGGTGCAACCAATTACCTTCAGAAGTCACATAATTAGTTAAAAATCAAATCAAATCAAATCAAATGTTATTTGTCACATACACATGGTTAGCAGATGTTAATGTGAGTGTAGCGAAATGCTTGTGCTTCTAGTTCCGACAATGCAGTAATAACCAACAAGTAATCTAGCTAACAATTCCAAAACTACTACCTTATAGACACAAGTGTAAGGGGATAAAGAATACGTACATAAAGTTATATGAATGAGTGATGGTACAGAGCGGCATAGGCAAGATACAGTAGATGGTATTGAGTGCAGTATATACATATGAGATGAGTATGTAAACAAAGTGGCATAGTTAAAGTGGCTTGTGATACATGTATTACATAAAGATGCAGTAGATGATATAGAGTACAGTATATACATATACATATGAGATGAATAATGTAGGGTATGTAAACATTATATTAGGTAGCATTGTTTAAAGTGGCTAGTGATATATTTTACATCATTTCCCATCAATTACCATTATTAAAGTGGCTGGAGTTGAGTCAGTGTGTTGGCAGCAGCCACTCAATGTTAGTGGTGGCTGTTTAACAGTCTGATGGCCTTGAGATAGAAGCTGTTTTTCAGTCTCTCGGTCCCAGCTTTGATGCACCTGTACTGACCTTGCCTTCTGGATGATAGCAGGGTGAACAGGCAGTGGCTCGGGTGGTTGTTGTCCTTGATGATCTTTATGGCCTTCCTGTGACATCGGGTGGTGTAGGTGTCCTGGAGGGCAGGTAGTTTGCCCCCGGTGATGCGTTGTGCAGACCTCACTACCCTCTGGAGAGCCTTACGGTTGTGGGCGGAGCAGTTGCCGTACCAGGCGGTGATACAGCCCGACAGGATGCTCTCGATTGTGCATCTGTAGAAGTTTGTGAGTGCTTTTGGTGACAAGCCGAATTTCTTCAGCCTCCTGAGGTTGAAGAGGCGCTGCTGCGCCTTCTTCACGATACTGTCTGTGTGGGTGGACCAATTCAGTTTGTCTGTGATGTGTACGCCGAGGAACTTAAAACTTCCTACCCTCTCCACTACTGTTCCATCAATGTGGATAGGGGGGGTGTTCCCTCTGCTGTTTCCTGAAGTCCACAATCATCTCCTTAGTTTTGTTGACGTTGAGTGTGAGGTTATCTTCCTGACACCACACTCCGAGGGCCCTCACCTCCTCCCTGTAGGCCGTCTCATCGTTGTTGGTAATCAAGCCTACCACTGTTGTGTCGTCCGCAAACTTCATGATTGAGTTGGAGGCGTACGTGGCCACGCAGTCGTGGGTGAACAGGGAGTACAGGAGAGGGCTCAGAACGCACCCTTGTGGGGCCCCAGTGTTGAGGATCAGTTGAGGATCAGCGGGGTGGAAATGTTGTTGCCTACCCTCACCACCTGGGGGCAGCCCATCAGGAAGTCCACCTGTGTACAATCTAAGTGTCACATGATCTCAGTATATATACACCTGTTCTGAAAGGACCCAGAGTCTGCAAAACCACTAAGCAAGGGGCACCACCAAGCAAGCAGCACCATGAAGACCAAGGAGTTCTCCAAACAGGTCAGGGACAAAGTTCTGGAGATGTACAGATCAGGGTTGGGTTATAAAAAAAGATCAGACACTTTTAACATCCCACGGAGCACCATTAAATCCATTATTAAATAATAGAAAGAATGTGGCACCACAACAAACCTGCCAAGAGTGGGCCGCCCACCAAAACTCACAGACCAGGCAAGGAGGGCATTAATCATAGAGGCAACAAAGAGACCAAAGATAAACCTGAAGGACCTGCAAAGCTCCACAGCGGACCACTTTATGCTGTACACTCCACAGAGCTGGGCTTTACAGAAGTGGCCAGAAAAAAAGCCATTGCTTAAAGGAAAAAAATAAGCAAACACATTTGGTGTTTGCCAAAAGGCATGCTGGAGACTCCCCAAACATATGGAAGAAGGTACTCTGGTTAGATGAGACTAAAATTGAGCTTTTGGCCATCAAGGAAAACTCTATGTCTAGTGCAAACTCAACACCTCTCATCACCCCGAGAACATCATCCCCACAGTGAAGCATGATAGTGGCAGCATCATGTTGTGGGTATGTTTTTCATAGGCAGGGACTGGGAAACTGGTCAGAATTGAAGGATTGATGGATGGCGCTAAATACAGGGAAATTCTTGAGGGAAACCTGTTTAAGTCTTCAAGAGATTTGAGACTGGGACGGAGTTTCACCTACCAGCAGGACAATGACCCTAAACATACTGCTAAAGCAACACTCCAGTGGTTTAAGGGGAAACATTTAAATCTCTTGGAAGGTCCTAGTCAAAGCCCAGACTTCAATCCAATTGAAAATCTGTGGTATGACTTAAAGATTGCTGTACACGAGTGGAACCCATCCAACTTGAAGGAGCTGGAGCAGTTTTGCCTTGAAGAATGGGCAAAAATCCCAGTGGCTAGATGTGCCATGTTTATAGAGACATACTCAAAGAGACTTGCAGCTATAATAGCTGCAAAAGGTGGCTCTACAATGTATTGACTTGTGGGGGGTGAATAGTTATGCTGTCACACCCTGACCATAGTTTGCTTTGTATGTTCTATGTTTTGTTTGGTCAGGGTGTGATCTGAGTGGGCATTCTATGTTGGATGTCTTGTGTGTTTGTTTCTGTGTTTGGGCCTGATATGGTTCTCAATCAGAGGCAGGTGTTAGTCATTGTCTCTGATTGGGAGCCATATTTAGGTAGCCTGTTTTGTGTTGGGTTTGGTGGGTGATTATTCCTGTCTTTGTGTTTGTTACACCAGATAGGGCTGTTTTCGGTTTTTCATGTTTCTTGTTTTTGTATATTGTTCTATTTTCATCTTTATTAAAGATGTATCAAAATAACCACGCTGCGTTTTGGTCCGCCTCTCCTTCAACAGAAGAAAGCCGTGACATATGCAGACTCAAGTTTTCAGTTGTTTTGTCTTATTTCTTGTCTGTTTCACAACAACAAAAATATTTTGCATCTTCAAAGTGTTGTGTAAATCAAATGACACAATCCCCCCCAAAAAATCGGTTTCAATTCCAGGTTGTAAGGCAACACAATTGGAAAAATGCCAAAGGGGATGAATACTTTCGCAAGCCACTGTATGTGTAAAATGTATACAGTGAGGGAAAAAAGTATTTGATCCCCTGCTGAATTTGTACATTTGTCCACTGACAAAGAACTGATCAGTCTATAATTTTAATGGTAGGTTTATTTGAACAGTGAGAGACAGAATAACAACAACAAAATCCAGAAAAACACATGTCAAAAATGTTATTAATTGATTTGCATTTTAATGAGGGAAATAAGTATTTGACTCCTCTGCAAAACATGACTTAGTACTTTGTGGCAAAACCCTTGTTGGTAATCACAGAGGTCAGACATTTATTGTAGTTGGCCACTTAATGTGCTTCTTCTTGAGCCACTCCTTTGTTGCCTTGGCTGTGTGTTTTGGGTCATTGTCATGCTGGAATACCAATTCACGACCCATTTTCAATGCCCTGGCTGAGGGAAGGAGGTTCTCTCCCAAGATTTGACGGTACATGGCCCTGTCCATCGTCCCTTTGATGCGGTGAAGTTGTCCTGTCCCCTTAGCAGAAAAACACCCCCCAAAGCATAATGTATCCACCTCCATGTTTGACGGTGGGGATGGTGTTCTTGGGGTCATAGGCAGCATTCCTCCTCCTCCAAACACGGCGGGTTGAGTTGATGCCAAAGAGCTCCATTTTGGTCTCATCTGACCACAACACTTTCACCCAGTTGTCCTCTGAATCATTCAGATGTTCATTGGCAAACTTCAGACGGGCGTGTATATGTGCTTTCTTGAGCAGGGGGACCTTGTGGGCGCTGCAGGATTTCAGTCCTTCATGGCGTATTGTGTTGTCAATTGTTTTCTTGGTTACTATGGTCCCAGCTGCCTTGAGATCATTGACAAGATCCTCCCGTGTAGTTCTGGGCTGATTCCTCACCGTTCTCCTGATCATTGCAACCCCTCGAGGTGAGATCTTGAATGGAACCCAAGGCCGAGGAAGATTGACAGTTCTTTTGTGTTTCTTCCATTTATGAATAATCACACCAATTGTTGTCACCTTCTCACCAAGCTGCTTGGCGATGGTCTTGTAGCCCATTCCAGCCTTGTGTAGATATACAATCTTGTCCCTGACATCCTTAGAGAGCTCTTTGGTCTTGGCCATGGTGGAGAGTTTGGAATCTGATTGATTGATTGCTTCTGTGGACAGGTGTCTTTTATGCAGGTAACAAACTGAGATTAGGAGCACTCCCTTTAAGAGTGTGCTCCTAATCTCAGCTCGTTACCTGTATAAAAAACACCTGGGAGCCAGAAATCTTTCTGATTGAAAGGAGGTCAAATACTCATTTCCCTCATTAAAATGCAAATCAATTTATAACATTTTTGACATGCATTTTTCTGGATTTTTTTGTTGTTATTCTGTCTCTCACTGTTCAAATAAACCTACCATTAAAATTATAGATTTATCATTTCTTTGTCAGTGGGCAAACGTACAAAATCAGCAGGGGATCAAATACTTTTTCCCCTCACTGTAGGTCAAATGTATGTGCTGTATATGTAGCAAAAAATCTGTGAAAAAAACTAAGATATTTGTCCTTCGAAGAGGGGCGGTGGAGGGGTTAAATAAAACTTTTTTTAAAAGGGCTTGTAAGTAAGCATTTCACTGTAAGGTCTACCTACACCTGTTGTATTCGGCGCATGTGACGAATACAATTTGATTTGACTTGATTTGACAATGAAGGCCTGATTCACGCAGTCTCCTCTTTGAAGCATTACTTGGGCTGCAATTTCTGAGGCTGGTAACTATAATGCACTTATCCTCTGCTGTAGAGATAACTCTGGGTCTTCCTTTCCTGTGGCGGTCCTCATGAGAGCCAGTATCATCATAGCGCTTGATCATTTTTGTGACTACACTTGAAGAAACTTTCAAAGTTCTTGACATTTTCCAGATTGACTGACCTTCATGTCTGAAAGTAATGATGGACTGTCGTCCTCTTTGCTTATTTGAGCTGTTCTTGCCATAATATTGACTTGGTCTTTTATCAAATATCTTTATCAAATATCAAATATCTTCTGTATACCGCCCCTATCTTAACACAACTGACTGGCTCAAACACATTAAAAAGGAAAGAAATTCCACCAATTAACAGGCCCACCTGCTAATTGAAATGCATTCCAGGTGGGTGACTACCTCATGAAGCTGGTTGAGAGAATGCCAGTAGTGTGCAAAGCTGTCATTAAGGCAAAATGTGGCTACTTTGAAGAATCTCAAATATGAACTATATTTTGATTTGTTTAACAATTTTTTGGGTACTACATGATTCCATGTGTTATTTCATAGTTTTCACTATTCTTCCACAATGTAGAAAATATATTTTAAAAAATGGAATGGAACCAGTAGGTGTGTCCATACTTTTGACTGGTACTGTATATTGCCAGCTTTGGACAAATGGTGTCCTTCAGTAGCTCTTAAATTAAAGTGGATTTGGAAAGTATTCAGATTCCTTAACTTTTTCCACATTTTGTTACGTTACAGTCTTATTCTAAAATCAATTCAATATTTTTTTTTAGCATAACTGTATAGTGCGCTGGGCTTTCAAGAGTTGTCTTACAAAATGCAATTAATCAATTATAGTAATGCAGTAGACAGCTGACTCATAAAGCTAAGGAGGCCACCCCCTTGCAGCGACCCTTGGCATTCTGTCCTGAGAATAGTGAGTAGGGATTAATAAGGATTGACCAATCAGCTCTAGTCTCTAGGTGATGGAACTTTACAAGAAAACACAGTGGCTGTGCTCCTTCTTTGTCTCTCAACACCAACAACCCATATTATTCCAAGTCATTTTTAGTAGTAGGCGCATCATGTGTGGCACCATGTTCAGGCTATACGATTCCACATAACATGTTGTGTACTTTTGATCGCCTTCATCTATGTTTTGATGATCGTGAGCTGTGATGTGGAGGCCTGTTTGTAGATGACCCTTTACTGCCCCTACTTTGGTGTTAGGACTGTGGGGTAGGGGGAGAGAGAGAGAGGGTGTCTATGTGTGTGTGTGCCTTGGTGGTTGCGTGCTTTGGTGCGTGCGTGTGTGTGTGTGCAGCCTGCACTAGTTATGGCCTAATAGCCAGCTGACCTACAAAAGGTCAGACAGCCTTGAGACGCTTAAACCCAGCGGTAACCCCAAACGCCCTGCAGTCTCTCCGCTTAGCCCAGACCAACCTCTCTGCCTTCCCAGGGAGAGGGGTCATGTCCTGGCCAAGCTGCCACTCCTGCAGCCTCCAGCTCCAGTCTCCACACACCCACCCAGCCACCAACCCGGCTCCTCTGTCCACATCTGAACACCTCTAACTCACAACTCTGCTGTGATCTCTCAATTCACCTTACTCAATATGTACAATAGCACTTATTTTGGATTTGCCATCTGTAGTCTACAGACTATCAGTAACATTTAAATTAACTATCTATTAACACTAATCCTAGCCCTAACCCTATCTTTAACCCCTACTCTAACCCTTATTCTATGACAGAGCACAGACGGACTATCCAGACTATCCAAATAAAGTGTGACTGTACAATATGTTATTTTACTTTATAATGTTGTTTAAAAAAGTGTTTAATAAAAAATAAAAACAAAGTTTGTTTTTCTTTATTTCAATTGTTTAATGCCCTGGCATGTTGGAATTTGTATCATTTAAATGAAATAATTAGTTAATCATATTTAGCCTATAATTTGCACACTGATTTACATTTAATTTACAGTGTCAAATATTAATTGCTGCTATACAGAAATAAAATGTAATATTTACTGAACAAAAATGTCAACATAACATATTAAAAAGTGTTGGCCCCGCATTTCATGAGCTATAATAAAACATCCCAGAAATTGTCCATATGGAAACAGACTGGTCCTCAATTGGCAATTCCCACAAAACACCAGTCTCAATGTCAACGGTGAAGAGGGGACTCCGGGATGCTGGCCTACTAGGCAGAGTTCCTCTGTCCAGTGTCTGCGTTATTTTGTCCATAATTTTGTCAATTTTGTCTTTTTATTGGCCAGTCTGAAATATGGCTTTTTCTTTGCAACTCTGCCTAGTAGTCCAGCATCCCGGAGTTTCCTCTTCACTGTTGATGTTGAGACTGGTGTTTTGTGGGTACTATTTAATGAAGCTGCCAGTTGAGGACCAGGGAGGCGTCAGTTGTGCACCGGGGCCTCCCACTCCTCTTTCTGTTCTGGTTAGAGACAGTTTGCGCTGTTCTGTGAAGGGAGTAGTATACAGCGCTGTACAAAATCTTCAGTTTCTTGGCAATTTCTCGCATGGAATAGCCTTCATTTCTCAGAACAAGAATAGACTGACAAATTTTTAAAGAAAGTCTTTAAAAAATCTGCCGTTTCCAG
The DNA here is from genome assembly GCF_057628025.1 of Oncorhynchus mykiss. Classification (NCBI taxonomy): domain Eukaryota; kingdom Metazoa; phylum Chordata; class Actinopteri; order Salmoniformes; family Salmonidae; genus Oncorhynchus; species Oncorhynchus mykiss. The sequence continues at coordinate 43,445,164 of NC_143024.1, forward strand.
CTACAATAGTAACTTACAACATTAACAATGTTTACACTGTATTTCTGATCAAATGTATGTTATTTCAATGGACAACAAATCAGCTTTTCTTTCAAAAACAAGGACATTTCTAAGTGACCCCAAACATTTGAACGGTAGTGTAGATTGACACTACCCTCATCAGAAACACTTTTTAAGTCTACATAAAAAAACAAAAGAAATCCAAGGAAGCCCAGACATACAGTACCAGTCAAAAGTTTGGACACCTAGTCACCTAGTCATCCAAGGGTTTTTCTTTATTTTTGCTATTTTCTACATTGTATAATAACAGTGAAGACATGAAAACCATAAAATAACACATATGGCATCATGTAATAACCAAAAAAGTTTTAAACAGATCCAAAAATATGTTAAACAGTATTTGAGATTCTTCATGTGTCGGTCCTCTTGAGAGCCAGTTTAATCATAGTGCTTGATGGTTTTTGTGACTGCACTGGAAGAACCTTTCAAAGTTCTTGACATTTTCCAGATTGACTGACCTTCATGTCTTAAAAACTTCTTATGGATCAAATCCCGTTAACCTGTAGTGACACCCCATCCCGTGAACGGAACCGTTGTCATCGTCTGACACTAATTAGCATAACGCAACAGACATAAATCTTCCTAGAAAATATTCCTATTCATGAAAATCACAAGTGAAATATATTGGAACACAGCGTAGCCTTTTGTTAATCACCCTTTCATCTCAGATTTTCAAAATATGCTTTACAGCCAACGCTAGACAAGCATTTGTGTAAGTTTATCATAGCCTAGCATAGCATTATGCCTTGCTAGCAGCAGGCAACCTTGTCACGAAAATCAGAAAAGCAATCAAATTAAATCGTTCACCTTTGATGAACTTCGGATGTTTTCACTCACGAGACTCCCAGGTAGACAGCCAAAGTTCATTTTTATTTTTGTAGGCGAAATAGCTCCGTTTGTTCTTCACTTTGGCTGAGAAATCGCCCGGAAATTGCGGTCACCACAACTGCGAAAAATATTCCAAATTAGCTCCATAATATCGACAGAAACATGGAAAACATTGTTTAGAATCCATCCTCAAGGTGTTTTTCTAATATCTATTCGACAATTTATCCGTCGGGACAATTCGTTTTCACTAGGACTGATTGGAGTAATGGCTACCTCTGTATGTTATGTGAGAATCTCTCTCGGAGCACCATGTGACCACTTACGCAATGTGGCCGCCTACGGCTATTCTTCAGCAGAAATGCGTAAAACTACGTCACAATGCTGTAGACACCTTGGGGAATACGTAGAAAGCGTAAGCTCGTTGATGGTACATTCACAGCTGAATAGGGAGTCATTGGAACGCAGCGCTTTCAAAACCTGGGGCACTTCCGGATTGGATTTTTCACAGGCTTTCGCCTGCAACATCAGTTCTGTTATACTCACAGACAATATCTTTACAGTTTTGGAAACGTTAGAGTGTTTTCTATCCAAAGCTGTCAATTATATGCATATTCTAGCATATTTTGCTGACAAAATATCCCGTTTAAAACGGGAACGTTTATTTTCCAAAAATGAAAATACTGCCCCCTAACACCAAGATGTTTTAACGGGATCGATTTGACAACATCCGGTGGAATGGCAGAGCACCAAATTCAAATTAAATTATTAGAAATATTTAACTTTCATACAATCACAAGTGCAATACACCAAAATAAAGCTTAACTTCTTGTTAATACAGCCACCATGTCAGATTTCAAAAAGGCTTTACGGCAAAAGCAAACCATGCTATTATCTGAGGACAGCACCCCATAAAACAAACACATGACAATCATATTTTAATCCGCCAGGCACGACACAAAAGTCAGAAATAACGATATAATTCATGCCTTACCTTTGAAGATCTTCTTCTGCTGGCACTCCAATATGTCCAATAAACATAAAAAATTGTCCTTTTGTTATATTAATTCCGTCTTCATATTCACAAAATGTCCATTTACTTGGCGCATTTGATTCAGTAAAACACTGGTTCCAAATCCGGTCCAAACATTTCAAACAACTTTCCTAATCCAACTTTAGGTATTTTAAAATGTAAATAATCGATATAATTTAAGACGGGATAAACTGTGTTCAATAGCGGATAAAATCAAAGTGGAGCGAAAACAGATTTACCTGGATGGATTGTGCTCGGAGTTTCGCCTGCCAAATCAGTTCTGTTATACTCACAGACATTATTCAAACAGTTTTAGAAACTTCAGTGTTTTCTATCCAAATCTACTAATACTATGCATACACTAGCTTTTGGGCCTGAGTAGCAAGCAGTTTACTTTGGGAACGCTTTTCTTCCGGATGTGAAAATACTGCCCCCTATCCCAGAGAGGTTAAAATAATGTGTACGTGCAAAGTGTTAGTGTGATCCAATGAATCTTTGCATTTCTGTTCCAGATTTTGTATCAAGACTGCCCAAATGTGCCTAATTTGTTTATTAATACATTTTCATGTTCAAAACTGTGCACTCTGCTCAAACAATAGCATGGTATTATTTCACTGTAATAGCTACTGTAAACTGGACAGTGCAGATAGATTAACAATAATTTAAGCTTTCTGACAATGTCAGATATGTCTATGTCCTGGGAAACAACCTCATGCTAATCGCATTAGCCTACATTACCTCAACCATCCAGCAGGGGACACACCAATCCTGAAGAAGATTTATGGCAAATGTTGGCTACTTTGAAGATTTGTTTAACAATTTTTTGGTTACTACATGATTCCATATGTGTTATTTCATAGTTTTGATGTCTTCACTATTCTTCTACAATGTAGAAAATAGTTTTTAAAAATGGAATGGAACCAGTAGGTGTGTCCAAACTTTTGCTGGTACTGTATATAGACAGCTTCGGACAAATGTTGTCCTTCAATAGCTCTTACAGTGCATTTGGAAAGTATTTGGATCCCTTAACTTTTTCCACATTTTGTTAGGTTACAGCCTTATTCTAAAATTGATTAAATCATTTGTAACACAATACCTTGAAATGACAAAGCAAAAACAGGTTTTTCAGAAATGTTATTAAGAAACTAAAACGGAAATATTGGATTTACATAAGTATACCATTTACTCAGTACTTTGTTGAAGCACCTTTGCAGTGACTAGAGCCTTGATTCTTCTCGGATATGATGCTACAAGCTTGGCACACCTCTATTTTGGGAGTTTCTTCCATTCTTCTATAAGGTTGGACGGGGAGCGTCACTGCACAACTATTTCCAGGTCTCTCCAGAGATGTTTGATCGGGATCAAGTCCTGGCTCTGGGTCGGCCACTTAAGGACATTCAGAGACTTGTCCCGAATCCACTTTGGCGTTGCCTTCGCTGTGTGCTTTGGGTCCTGTTTTTGTCCTGTTGGAAGGTGAACCTTCGACCCAGTCTGAGGTCCTGACCACTCTGGAGCAGGTTTTCTTCAAGGATCTCTCTGTACTTTGCTCCGTTCATCTTTCCCTCAATCCTGACTAGTCTCCCAGTCCTTGCCGCTAAAAAAAACATTTCAACAGGCTTCACCGTAGGGATGGTGCCAGGTTTCCTCCAGACATGACACAGAGCTTTCAGGACAAAGAGTTCAATCTTGGTTTCATCAGAACAGAGAATCTTGTTTCTCACGGTCTGAGTGTCACGGTTTTCGTCGTCTGAAGAAGAGGAAAAGGAATCATCGGACCAAAGCGCAGCGTGGTAAGTGTTCATGCTTTTTATTTTAACTGACCACTATAACAAAAATAACAAAGAGAATAACCGAAACAGTCCTGTAAGGTGCAAAACACTAAACAGAAATTAACTCCCCACAAAAACCATGTGGGAAAAAGCTACCTAAGTATGCTTCCCAATCAGAGACAATGATAGACAGCTGTCCCTGATTGTGAACCATACACAGCCAAAATAAAGAAATACAAAAACATAGAAAAACAAACATAGAATGCCCACCCAAATCACACCCTGACCAAACCAAAATAGAGACGTAAAAAGCTCTAAGGTCAGGGCGTGACACAGAGTCCTTTAGGTACCTTTTGGCAAACTCCAAGCAAGCTGTCATGTGCCTTTTACTGAGGAGTGGCTTCCGTCTGGCCACTCTACCATAAAGGCCTGATTGGTGGAGTGCTGCAGAGATGGTTGTCCTTCTAGAAGGTTCTCCCATCTCCACAGATGAACTCTGGAGCTCTGTCAGAGTGACCATAGGGTTCTTGGTCACCTCCCTGATCAAGGCCCTTCTACCACGATTTCTCAGTTTGTCCAGGAGACCAGCTCTAGGAAGAATCTTGGTGGTTCCAAACTTCAATGCTGCAGAAATTTTTTGGTACCCTTCCCCAGATCTGTGCCTCGACACAATCCTGTCTCGGCGCTCTACGAGCAATTCCTTCGACCTCATGGCTTGTTTTTTTTCTCTGACGTGCACTGTCAACGGTAGGACCTTATATAGACAGGTGTGTAGCTTTCCAAATCATGTCCAATCAATTGAATTTACCACGTGGACTTCAATCAAGTTGTCGAAACATCTCAAGGATGATCATTGGAAACATGATGCACCTGAGCTAATTTTCAAGTCTCATAACAAAGGGTCTGAATACTTATGTAAATAAGGTTTCTGTTTTTTTCTGTATAAAATGTTTTTTTCTATTTGTCATCATAGGGTGTTGTGTGTAGATTGATGAGGATTTTTTAAAATATTTTTCCATTTTAGATTAAGGCTGTAACATAACAAAATGTGGAAAAAGGGAAGGGGTCTGAATACTTTCCGAATCCACTGTATATTCAGCCTGTGGCAACCATACACCATGCTCAATGCTGTACAATATTTATCTATTTGAATCTCTTTATCAAGAAAAAGGATTGCAATTGCAAATGTCAGTGGTGGCAATCCAATTGAAAACAGTTGGCAGTCCTATGTTTAAGCAGTGATTTACCAGTTAAAACCTTAAGGAAAGATTACCCCGTTCACCCCTTCTTTAAAGCGTGCGTGCAACATGCTCAGGATGTAATGACTAAATCCTCTGAAACTATTTCCTTAAGTGTTTCTGTAGAGACATGCAATGGCAAATTAATTGTGGGTTTTACTGTACAGTGCAAAGCAGTTCAGGAAATTAACTTCAATTAATGCTAAGCCTTAGGTCTGTGTGATTTAGACAAGCCTTAGGTCTGTGTGATTTAGACTGTGGAGTATACTGTAAATTAAGTATAACTATAATGAACTCAATTGAATGGCTCAGCAATATATGTTGTATGTTAATTATGTGAATGACTAGACTCAAGACCTGGAATACAATGTGATCCATGATCTTACTGGATGCTTTAATTTAAGTTAATGTGTTCATAAAAAAATACAGGTTTTCCATGTGTACATTTGATTATAGTAATCCTATCAATAAGAAGGATGTTTTAGAGTGTGTGTGTGTGTGTGTGTGTGTGTGTGTGTGTGTGTGTGTGTGTGTGTGTGTGTGTGTGTGTGTGTGTGTGTGTGTGTGTGTGTGTGTGTGTGTGTGTGTGTTCAGGGATGTTTTTGTATCCTGGCTGCAGGAGCTTAGTGATGCTTTTCCCTCATCAATACCCAGCATGCTCTGGAGACATGGCCCTCTGTAGATGCTGACATTGCCTGTCCCCTCCCACCACACACACACACACACACACACACACACACAACCACTCTTTTAAATAATTTTCTAGCACCTTAATCACAGCTAAGCCACTAACTGATCCATGACAGATATGAGGAGCAACTTGAGCATGCTAACAGGGTTCTATTCTTTTCATCTATTTATTTATTGTCTCTCGTTTTAGAGATAATATTTTGTCTCTGTTAACAGGCCTCTAGACGCTGGTTGGGTATTAATTAAAATCGAAATACTAAATATTGATTGATACGTTATCAGTGCATAGCAGTTGGTCCTCGGACTATTGATCTGCCCTGTGATTTATTATCATATTTAAGAAAAATCATTTTGTGTGATTATAAGAGGTAATGGACTTTTAGTGAGGGTTGTAATTCTTGTTTGTATCACGTTTGTTGTGTGGGAGGCGGGAGACGATTTCTCAATCGCAGTCGGAGATCACCGATATCCTTGGAGCTGCTCTCCCTTGCGTAAGAGAAAGATCCTGGCCTCTGTCATTGGGAATAATGGGTATTGGGATTACCTCTTTAATCACAACAAAGATTAACAGATGGTATGAGAGCAGTTATTAGCAAACATCTTGCACTCATCAAATCAATAAGTTGATTTGTAATCAGGTTGTTGGTGGGTGTAGGTGGAAAGGGGAGCCGGGGACTGTTCCCAGTGAAAGATCCTGGCAATCAGAGGCTTCTGTGTAGCAATTACCTCTCAGCAAAATAGGTGCTCTTCCTCTTCAATCTGGCAGGCCTCCAAAACACAAGGCAGACAGATAGGAACATGGAACATTAACACACCGACACATACACTGCATGAGTAACCCTGTTTCTGAAACACCCTCGGATGCGATTGATACATTTCCATGTCAGTGTTCTAACTTGTCAGAATATCTCATGACGTTGTGAAGTGTCCCTGTGAAATACGAGACCGGTGTCACAAAATGGCAAACGCTGCACGCTTCCGTGAGGAATTAACGTTACTATAGATTCGAAAGACGAGGATTCCACAGAGAGAGAGAGAGAGAGAGAGAGAGAGAGAGAGAGAGATAGAGAGAGAGAGAGAGAGAGAGAGAGAGAGACAGAGAGACAGAGAGACAGAGAGATAGCAGACTGGGGACCTGGCAAACCCAGACATGAATTCAACAAGTCAAGGACTACTTACACAAAGCTGTTTCCAGCTGTAGCCTCAGTGACCTGGGCTTTAGCGGCATCATTTTAATAAGCCTTTTGATTCATATACACCACGTTGTTCTAATTGATGCTGTCTCTTTATCATGGTAATGCTCTACTCTGCCTTTTCACATGCAGAACCCACAGTGCTGTCTGCAGCTCTTTTTAGTTGTTGTCTTGTTATTGCATGCTGCACATGTGAATTTCAGACACACAACTGTCCATATTAGAGGGGGGGGGAGCGCTTTTTTGAAAAGAGACAGTTTTGTTCTCTCTGTGAGAGTTCTGAATCCAGCTCGGTTTCTTTTTTTGTATTATATTATATTATACTCGATAATTATGCTGTCCCATGCTTGTACTGACTACAACTATTTAATTTTTCTCTGTTGGATCTGACTCGGGGAGAGGTAGATGCAAATCAGTGAAAAGGAAATTGAAGAAACTAATTCTGTTAAACTTGTGGCGGCTGGTAGCCTAGTGGTTAGAGTGTTGAGCCAAAAACCAAAATGTTGCTGGATCAAATTCCTGAGCTGACAAGGTAAAAAATATGTTGTTCTACCCCTGAACAAGGCAGTTAACCCACTGTTCCCTGGTAGGCTGTCATTGTAAATAAGAATTTGTTCTTAACTGACATGCCTAGTTAAATAAAGGTTACATAAAAAAAATTTAAAAAATGAACCAATTTTCTCCATCTAAGATCATTGCAGTGTTCAATGATTTATGTGGATTAGTCCCATGGCCTTTAGCATTTCACTTTGGTGAGCAACACCCTTTTTTTCTCTCTATTCACTGGCTTCCAGACAACTTCCAGACAACACATTTGTTCACATTGAGGAGTATCAGCTTAAGTGACTTTTTGCTTCTGCTTTTAGGGCACCCAAGGGCTGCCGAGCTTTCGAGCATTTCAATAGACCCTACTTGTTCGCATTGAAACCCACCTCCGTGGTAGAGACCAAGGGAGTTCAATTAAACATGGCTGATGCAGGATAAGGTAATGTGGATTGAAAGGAAACAGTCATTGGAGGAGAGCTCGCAGAAACACACATTTTCCACCTTAGCGGATTGGTGCATTCATTACAACAAGAACTAACTACTCATGCGTGAAGAATCTATGTGGGCAATCGCTCTCCTTCATTCTCTCTTTCGCACTCTTTCTCAGACACCACGTGTGCACGCACGCACGCAAGCGTGTGCACACATACACGTTGTTAGCCCATACCCTCTACAAGCAATGCCTTAATGTTGTGATATTCATTTCTAATAAAACACACGGTTAGTTAAGTCACCTGAGCACTATCCGTCCCTCCCGACACTGTCAGATATGCACTTACCAAGGCCAAGGGTGCCAAAACAATGACAGTCCGGGGTAACTGATGCTGTTTAAAAATTCAAAGGCCTCTATTGAACAGACAATGTGGCACACATACCACTGGTCTAGAGACCCCAGATCCCCCCCCCCCCCCCCCCAATGGTCTGCCTCCTGTCCAACACAGACAGTCTCTGTCTCACGATCTTCGACCACTTTAAGTGCATGTCTTATGCTAACATGCCTCTCTCGCTCTAGACGCCTCCGATTTAAATTGGGTACGTTTAGCATCACATACTGTATGTGAACTTTACGTTACAATTATGAACAGGGAATTGTCACTATGCGGAATGTTGGTGTATAAAGCATCAACTGTCATTTTCCGCAAGTCCCTCTTTGCTAGTTCACGTCTCTTAATATCGATTAAACAAACAAACGTAAAATGATTTATAATGTCTGTGCCAATTTTTTTTTCTGAAACACACTTACATATTATAGACTGAAACGCGGCAAACTATTTTAGATGCATGTGCACACACAAAAGCACGCACAGAAAGACACACACAGACGAAGATGCAGGGAGACACACATAAGCACACACGCGCACCGGGTGTCACTTGTTGAGTGGTTAATATCTTTCCAAGGTCAGGCCTGGCAAGGAATTCCAATGCGATTAAGTGTCATCATTGAGGCTTTAGCCCTTTTCTGCTCATTGTTCTTGGAAATGGCATTAGAGCCACAGCTGACCAGACCAAGGCCTCAAAGTAATTGCTGTACAATCTCTCCTCCACACCGGCTACGTTCCTTCAACGCTGGATATATCTAACGGCCACCTCTACCACACACATATACTCCATACACACGTACGCATGCACACACGCACAGACGTGTACACACACATGCAAGCACCCACTTGCACGCACGCACAAACACACACACACGCACACACACACACACAAAAACTCATTATGATAATGCATTATGAGAATCGCTGAAAAAAAGTTATTAAATTCAGTTATGCACTAGTGTCTTTTCCCTGCATGAGAATCTGACTGGTTAAGTTAAGGGCTAAGGTTTGGGATAGGGTTGAAACAGAAACGACTTGACTGTTAAGTTTAAGCATGACTTCTGAATGGTTAGAGGAAGGCAGGCAAAGGTCTCCACAACAAACAAAAAAAACACAACACTACATAATAATGCTAATTTAGGCTTCATTAAATAGGTCTCAACAACATTTTTGTTTTTGACTACATTTTAGGTGTACTTTCTGCTTTTTGGTGAAGATTTTCTGGCCATAGAATGCAAGGATTACATCGTATGAGGGCAAAAAATAAAAGAATAATGGCTTACTGCAAGGAGCACAAGCTAGAGACAAGGCTTTTATGAGTAATTTTATGGATAAGAAATGATACTGATATGATGTGAGAAGACACTTGTGTATCTGGGAAATAAACATGTACGTCAATAATAATGACTCATCTGCAAATAATGAGATATGATCAAGCTAGATAGCTATAGCCAGACAGTGTATTTTAATTGATAAGACTCGTTGTATGACACAACAGATGTACACTGAACTAAAATATAAACGCAATATGTAAAGTGTTGGTCGCATGTTTCATGAGTTGAGATAAATGGTCCCAGAAATGTTCCATATGCACAAAAAGCTTGTTTCTCTCAAATTTCGTGCACAGATTTCTTTACATCCCTGTTTTTGAACATTTCTCCTTTGCCAAGGTAATCCATCCACCTGACAGGAAAGCTTATCAAGAAGCTGATTAAACAGCATGATCACTACACAGGTGCACCTTGTGGTGGGGACAATAAAAGGCCATTCTAAAATGTGCAGTTTTGTCACACAACACAATGCCACAGATGTCTCAAGTTTTGAGGGATCACGCAATTGTCATGCTGACTGAATGTCAACCAGAGCTGTTGCCAGGTCATTGAATGTTAATTTCTCTTACATAAGCTGCCTCCATCATTGTTTCAGAGAATTCGGCAGTACGTCCAAATGGCCTCACAACCGCAGACCACGTGTAATCACGTCAGCCCAGGACCTCCACATCCAGTTTTTTTCACCTGCAGGATCTTCTGAGACCAGCCACCCGGGCAGCTGATGAAACTGTGGGTTTGCACAACAGAATAATTATTGCACAAACTGTCAAAAACCGTCATAGGGAACTCATCGTCCTCATCAGGGTCTTGACCTGACTGCAGATCAGCATTGTAACCGACTTCAGTGGGCAAATGCTCACCTTCGATGATCACTGGCACATTGGAGAAATGTGCTCTTCACAGATGAATTCCAGTTTCAACTTGACCGGACAAATGGCAGACAGTGTGTATAATGTCTTGTGGGCGAGCGGTTGCTGATGTCAACGTTGTGAACAGAGTTCCCATGGTGGCGGTGGGGTTATGGTATGGGCAGGCATAAGCTACGGACAATGAACACAATTGCATTTTATCGATGGCAATTTGAATGCACATAGATACTGTGACGGATACTGTGACGAGATCCTGAGGCTTAAGCAATTGCATTTTATCGATGGCAATTTGAATGCATGGAGATACCGCGACAAGATCCTGAGGCCCATTGTCGTGCCATTCATCCACCGCCATTACCTCATGTTTCTGCATGATAATGCACGGCCCCATATCGCAATGATCTGTACACAATTCCTGGAAGCTGAAAATATCCCAGTTATTCCTTGCCCTGCATTCCCACCAGACATGTCACCCATAGAGCATGTTTGGGATGCTCTGGACCGACGTGTACGACAGCGTGTTCCAGTTCCCGCAAATATCCAGCAACTTCGCACAGCCATTGAAGAGGAGTGGGACAACATTACACAAGCCACAATCAACAACCTGATCAACTCTATGTGATGGAGATGTGTCGCGCTGCATGAGGCAAATGGTGCTCACACCACATACTGACAGTTTTTTTTATCCACTCCCCTACCTTTCTTTTTAGGTATCTGTGATTAACAGATGCATATCTGTATTAACAGTCATGTGAAATCCATAGATTCGGGCCTACTGAATTTATTTAAATTGACTGATTTGCATATTTGAACTGTAACTCAATAAAATCCTTGAAATTGTTGCATGTTGTCTTTATATTTTGTTCAGTGAACAATGAATGTTAGCTAGCTAGCTAGAAATATTGTTTCCCACTAAGTAAACCATCTAGCCATTGGTGCTGCAGCCAGCAAGCTAAGTAGCTAATCAAAATATGGCTAACTACCACATGAAAATAATTCAGCAAATTTGACCATATATAGCTAGCTAGTCCCTTTCTGACAATTGTACTGTGGACCCAAGATTAGCTAGCTGGATAGCTAGCTAATAAACTTTAGCTATCCCAACTGTGGCTTAGCTAGCCAAGAACATCCATGATCTTGATCTTCCCTGGTGAATTTGCATAAACCCGACCGACAAGAATGTCACAGTGCAGCACTAGTGAAAATTGAAAACTATTTTGATATCCTGGCACCGGATTAATTCCTGACTGGAATAGCTGGTCCAATGTGAAATAGAGTTCAATTTTTTTTAATCAACAGTACAATATCCAGCAGGTGAGCAGATTGTGCACTAAAATCCGATAACTTTGAACCATCATTTCCAAGCATTCCTGTCACGCCCTGAACTTAGAGAGCCTTTTTTGATGTCTCTATTTTGGTTTGGTCAGGGTGTGATTTGGGTGGGCATTCTATGTTCTATTTTCTAGGTTTTTGTATTTCTTTGTTTTGGCCAAGTATGGTTCTCAATCAGCGACAGCTGTCTATTGTTGTCTCTGATTGGGAATCATACTTAGCCAGCCTTCTTTCCCTGTTGTTTTGTGGGTAGTTGACTTTGTTACAGGCATTATAGCCGAAGTTAAGCTTCACGGTCGTGTCCTTGTTTTATTGGCTACATTTCTATAAATAAAAGGAATATGTACGCTCGTTGTGAGCTGCACTTTGTTCCACTTATTCCTTCCAGGAAGACGGCCGTGACAATTCCAAAGGAGCATGTTGACAGGTAGCCGTCCTTCTTTGTGTGTTATATCAAGGATACAACATCTACCTTGACAATTATATTACTGCAGATAATTTTTATGATGTATTTAGCTGTTGTATGTAGAAAGGTTTGGAAAAACAGGGAAACCTTTGCCTGTTACCTGTAAGTTAAGTGCTTTGGTTTGGAATAGGTTTTACAACAAGAAAACTAAAAACGAGTGCCTAGCAATGTATGCGCGTGGCTTGCTAGAGTGTTTTTATATATTTTTTGCCCCTAATGGCCATTATTCACGTAATCTCCCGATGGGGACCTGGATGAACATGTGTGTGTGTGTGTGTGTGTGTGTGTGTGTGTGTGTGTGTCCATGAGCACACATGCACACGCGCACACACACACGTGCACACATGTGTTGATGCAGTTATCTCTTCACATCACGAGCACAGATAGCTGCCCCAACACACGCTCTCACATACACAAACTGCTTTATCTTCAAAGAGATGCTCCTGATTTCATGCCTGCGAAACTCACAGCATTATTTTATATTCAGTCACTCGTCACTGAAATCTTTTTTTCTGTAGCAATGCCAGAATTTGACATGTACAACTTAGCAATAAAAATAACTACATTATGAAAAGATAAGAACACATCTATGACACTCTGAATGTGGTGAAAATATACAGGATATAGGGCCTAAGTGATCCAGACTACAGTAGCAGGGAGCAGTGTTCACTAGGATGGCAAAACGTTCTGGAGTGTGAAAGGTTAAAGTATGGTACAGGCTCTGTATTGGTTCATCCAAGAGGATTTTGAGTGTAAAGATGGTCCAAGAGATTCTAGTAGGGCCCATCATTCTACTCCCAGGAGGATTAATTCAAGGGAACTAAGGGAACTTTGACGACTCCCATTTCTCAGTCAAGAGTATAGTCCGAGTCAGGATTGGGGTCAATTCCATTTCAGGTCAATTCAGAAAGTAAGCCAAATTCAAATTCTAAATGTTCCTCGTTGAAAAGCATTGAAGAGAATTGGAATTTCTGTGTACTTCCGAATTGACTGGAAATGAAATGGAATAGATACCAACCCTGGTCCAATTATAATCTGCCATAGCCCTGACCCCTGGGACAAGGATCAGAATCGCACTATGATGAAACTGACACATTGCGTTACCTGACATTACATGCCACAGGAAGAACAACGGCAAGTGTCCGGTATAACCTTTTCACCCCCCCCCCCCAAAAAAACGATATTTTGCCAACTCATTCATACTGTATCTCTGTCTTCAGGGGCACTTCATCTCTTGTTTCTCCACACGTGCCACAATATTGTCTGACACTGACAGATCCACCAAATATGTTTTGTTTGTGTGCTGAGCTGGTAACACAGGGGTCCTGTCAATGCGTCCGGTTGCATTTGGTACACTGCCTATCACGACCAATTTGACACGTTGTTCTTTCTTGAAAACGATGAACATTTCACTGCGTCTCCCGTGCCAACTCAAAGTCCAATTACACCCAAGCTACAAATTTAATTACAGTAGCAGATTAAATTGGTCAACTCAATTCATTGTAATAAGGCTTGATTGGGCCAGTCAGATCAAATTTGACTAATCTCCGGTACAAGACCTTTGTTTCATTTTGAGTTAATCTTGCCTAATTTGAAACAGTGTAAACATAAACTCAACGTGCAGTTTTGTGTCAAATCACTTAATATTGATTATGCTATGACATCTGATAGGTAAATCAGACAGTATTGTTAGTATAAATATACAGCCAAATACCTAGCAAGCTAGCACACAGTGTTGCTAACTAGCAAGCTAGCTAGTTAGCCAGCACACAGTGTCACACCAGCTTCCCGCCTGCTGTGCTAGAGTGAGGCGGGGGCAACCAGTACACAATGTCCTTCACCCCCGTTTGTCGGGCACACTCAAAAGTGTCACACAGGCATGCAGATGTGTTGCTCGTGGGGGTTCATGCAGGAACCAATGGGATGCTCGGGGACACAGGAATGCTCCAAATTGCGTGCTGCAGTTGCACACTATTGCAAGGATCTGGCAACAGGTGTGTGTGCGTGTGCGTGTGCGTGTGCGTGTGTGTGTGTGCGTGTAATATATACAGTACCAGTCAAAAGTTGACACACATACTCATTCCAGGGTTTTTCTTTATTTTTACTAATATAGAATAATACTGAAGACTTCAAAACTATGAAACAACACATAAGGAATCATATAGGAACCAAAAAAGTGTTCTTCAAATTAGCCACCCTTTGCCTTTGACAGCTTTGCACACTCTTGGCATTCTCTCAACCAACTTGTTGAGGTAGTCACCCGGAATGCATTTCAATTAACAGGTGTGCCTTGTTAAAAGAAAATGTGTGGAATTTCTTTCCTTCTAATGCGTTTGAGCCAATCAGTTGTGTTGTGACAAAGTAGGGGTGGGAAACAGAAGATAGACCTATATGGTAACAGCTCAAATAAGCAAAGAGAAATGACAGTTCATCATTACTTTAAGACATGAAGGTCAGTCAATCTGGAAAGAACCAGAGTTACCTCTGCTGCAGAGGATAAGTTCATTTGACTTACCAGCCTCAGAAATTACAGCCCAAATAAATGCTTCACAGAGTTCAAGTAACAGACATCTCAACATCAACTGTTTAGAGGAGACTGCGTGAATCAGGCCTTCAGGGTCAAATTTCTGCAAAGAAACCACAACTAAAGTACTCCAATAAGAAGAACATACTTGCTTGGGCCAAGAAACACAAGCAATGGACATTAGACCGGTGGAAATTTGTCCTTTGGTCTGGAGTCCAAATTGGAGATTTTTGGTTCCAACCGTCATGTCTTTGTGAGACGCGGTGTGGGTGAACTGATGATCTCTGCATGTGTAGTTCCCACCGTAAAGCATGGAGGAGGAGGTATTATGGTGTGGGGGTGCTTTGCTGGCTACACTGTCTGTGATTTATTTATATTTCAAGGCAAACTTAACCAGAATGGCTACCACAGCATTCTCCAGCGATATGCCGTCCCATCTGGTTTGGGCTTAGTGGGACTATCATTTGTTTTTCAACAGGACATTGACCTATCACACCTCCAGGCTATGTAAGGGCTATTTTACCAAGGAGAGTGATGGAGAGTGATGGCTCTAAACTTTCACCTGGTCTCCACAATCACCACAAACCTCAATCAAATTGAGATGGTTTGGGATGAGTTGGACCACAGGGTGAAGGAAAAGCAGCCAACAAGTGCTCAGCATATGTGGGAACTCCTTCAAGACGCTGGAAGAAGCTGGTTGAGAGAATGCCAAGAGTGTGCAAAGCTGTCATCAAGGCAAAGGGTGGCTACTTTGAAGAATATAAAATATATTTTGATTTGTTCCAATACTTTTTTGCTTATTTCATAGTTTTGATGTCTTCACCATTATTCTACAATGTAGAAAATAGTAAAAAATAAAGAAAACCCTTGAATAAGTAGGTGTTCTAAAACCTTTGACGGTTAGTGTATATACAGTACCTTGCGAAAGTGTTCGGCCCCTTTGAACTTTGCGACCTTTTGCCACATTTCAGGCTTCAAACATAAAGATATAAAACTGTATTTTTTTGTGAAGAATCAACAACAAGTGGGACACAATCATGAAGTGGAACGACATTTATTGGATATTTCAAACTTTTTTAACAAATCAAAAACTGAAAAATTGGGCGTGCAAAATTATTCAGCCCCTTTACTTTCAGTGCAGCAAACTCTCTCCAGAAGTTCAGTGAGGATCTCTGAATGATCCAATGTTGACCTAAATGACTAATGATGATAAATACAATCCACCTGTGTGTAATCAAGTCTCCGTATAAATGCACCTGCACTGTGATAGTCTCAGAGGTCCGTCAAAAGCGCAGAGAGCATCATGAAGAACAAGGAACACACCAGGCAGGTCCGAGATACTGTTGTGAAGAAGTTTAAAGCCGGATTTGGATACAAAAAGATTTCCCAAGCTTTAAACATCCCAAGGAGCACTGTGCAAGCGATAATATTGAAATGGAAGGAGTATCAGACCACTGCAAATCTACCAAGACCTGGCCGTCCCTCTAAACTTTCAGCTCATACAAGGAGAAGACTGATCAGAGATGCAGCCAAGAGGCCCATGATCACTCTGGATGAACTGCAGAGATCTACAGCTGAGGTGGGAGACTCTGTCCATAGGACACACAATCAGTCATATATTGCACAAATCTGGCCTTTATGGAAGAGTGGCAAGAAGAAAGACATTTCTTAAAGATATCCATAAAAAGTGTCATTTAAAGTTTGCCACAAGCCACCTGGGAGACACACCAAACATGTGGAAGAAGGTGCTCTGGTCAGATGAAACCAAAATGTAACTTTTTGGCAACAATGCAAAACGTTATGTTTGGCGTAAAAGCAACACAGCTGAACACACCATCCCCACTGTCAAACATGGTGGTGGCAGCATCATGGTTTGGGCCTTCAGCAGGGACAGGGAAGATGGTTAAAATTGATGGGAAGATGGATGGAGCCAAATACAGGACCATTCTGGAAGAAAACCTGATGGAGTCTGCAAAAGACCTGAGACTGGGACGGAGATTTGTCTTCCAACAAGACAATGATCCAAAACATAAAGCAATATCTACAATGGAATGGTTCAAAAATAAACATATCCAGGTGTTAGAATGGCCAAGTCAAAGTCCAGACCTGAATCCAATTGAGAATCTGTGGAAAGAACTGAAAACTGCTGTTCACAAATGCTCTCCATCCAACCTCACTGAGCTCGAGCTGTTTTGCAAGTAGGAATGGGAAAAAATGTCAGTCTCTCGATGTGCAAAACTGATAGAGACATACCCCAAGCGACTTACAGCTGTAATCGCAGCAAAAGGTGGCGCTACAAAGTATTAACTTAAGGGGGCTGAATAATTTTGCACGCCCAATTTTTCAGTTTTTGATTTGTTAAAAAAGTTTGAAATATCCAATAAATGTCGTTCCACTTCATGATTGTGTCCCACTTGTTGTTGATTCTTCACAAAAAAATACAGTTTTATATCTTTATGTTTGAAGCCTGAAATGTGGCAAAAGGTTGCAAAGTTCAAAGGGGCCGAATACTTTCGCAAGGCACTGTATGTGTGGGTCAGTGTCTGTGTACGCTTTCATGCACAGCCAGGTCACCCTTGATACAAGTAAGTATTTGACTTCCATCCATTTCGGGAGGGGATGTGGAAAGCGGTCACTAGGGGCAACAGTGAGCACTGTTACCGTCAAGTAAATGTTGGTTTTGCTAGGGCTTTGTGGATGGGGTTGGTGGGTGAGTTTAAGCACCTGCCTCTGATTAGGAAGTAGTTTTAAATATTTTTGTTTGAAGCCCTATCCCAAACCTTGACCCTTACCTTCACCATTCAGAGTTAAATGCCGAACCTTAAGAATTGAATTCCTGAACTTAACCTTAAACACTTCGAAATATGACTTTTGAGAAACATGGGGATGAATGTCTAATGCTGTGCCTGTGAGAGCTGGGGTTGTGGTGTGGTGTCCTGAAATTGAAACAATAACCACAGATTTAAATATATCAAGCAAATAGATTCCGAGTTCCATGACGTGACCTGGTGTGTGTCTGTTGTATAATACATCTGCTCTGAGATGTGACCCACTGTTGGTTTAGTCCTGACTTTGGGCTATAACAAACCAATACAAAATAATTTCATAAAATAGACCACTGAGGTAATCTATGTACTGGATTTCGTAATATATTTAATCAACAAAGCCCAGCAAGACAATTTACTTCAGAGCTGTGGCCTATGATGAAATGTTTAGCCCCAGACAAAACTATGCGCATTGGTGAGGGAGGTGGATTGTAAAACGCATCCTATCGGATTAGAAATCACAATAACACAAGTCGCAGCAACGGGAACTCTCTCTGTGTTTTAGCAAATTTGAGACATGAATAACGAAACATTGACTACTGCGGATATTCCCCTCAAAATACCGTGATGAATGATGATGTATTACCTCCAACATATAAATGACCACCCCACACAAACACGTTTCTGTTATAACACAGCTACATAGGATAAATGACGAAGATTACTTTAATTTGCTTATTCGTCCCTGTGCATGCAATAGGCTACATCCCCTTTACAACGAATAGGACTGTAAAGCAACACTTTACCTTCAAGTCCCATTGTAACAGTCTCGCGGCCCCCTGTGTATCCTTTGAAGTAGATACTGTAGGCTATCTGTTCATCGCAGGGTGTTTGGAAAGAGTATGGAATAAAAGTCAGCCGGTACATTTTATGTTAACAATACAGTACTAGCAGTAGAAGTGCCCTGTTCTTACCTTACGACACAAATCCAGGGGGAAAGGACTAAAACGGTTGTTTGGGTGATTACATGTTTCTTGTTTGCCTCATTCCCTCCCTCCCTTTACCAGCGCACTCTCCCTCAAGGAGCGGATACAGACAGAGTGCACGGTTAATAGCATATATGCAACAAACATTTTATTGTAAGCCTAATACAGTCATCATTAGGCTAACAGTGTTAAAAGGCAGAAGAGTTGTATTTCCGTATCAGGTTCACAAAATAGTTATGCGTATATTTTATGCATGTGTTTGGTAGGCTATTCGAGTTATTTATAATCTCCATATGTTTTTAATCCAATGCCAACAAAACTACTAATTTACAAATCCTAATTTTCCATTAAAATAAATATACAACTCAAACTCCAAAGAAAACGCCATAACTGTCCACAACTGCATCATAAGAATGGTGACAGGAATGGCGTTTTGGGTGAAGTAGTGGGCGGGAGGAACAGGGTATTAGACTATTTTAACGTGATGAATGAGTGCCTCCCATAGTGCCAGTTTCACGCAGATGAAGGTTACGGTAGGTTTGAACTAGAACAGTGTTATCATCTTTAGGAGCGGCATGTAGCCTACTGATTAGAGTGTTGGGCCAGTAACCAAAAGGTTGCTGAATCGAATCCCCGAGCTGACAAGGTAAAAATCTGTCCTTTGCCCCTGAACAAGGCAGTTAACCCACTGTTCCTCGGTAGGCCGTTATTGTAAAAATGATTTTGTTCTTATCCGACTTGCCTAAATAAAGTTTTTTTTTTATCTTCGGAGATTGACGTTTATGGAGACGCGTGCGCCCACAGGCTACATCAATCAAAAAAAGCACGTCAAATTAATTAACAATTTCAACGTAAGCCTCTCCAGTCGACAATACTACTGATCCAATTGTGTCTTCCTTTCACACAAGGTGTGTGTGTAGAGGATTAAATGGCATTTTGTATCTTTTCTTTTCCTTTCATCATCAGCGAAGTAAAGATTAGAGAGGAGATTGTGAGAGCTCCCTATAGAAGGCACAGGGGATCTTCATTTCTCTGCCTTTGTGATGATATTGATGATGATGATGGCCAAGTGGACAGTTTGATTTTTGTGTGGCGAGCTAGTTATAAAGAATCAATATTATATCAAGGGGTAACTTTCGTGATAAAGGACTTTAGCCACGCTAGCTATTCATCATAAGTCTGTAGCAAGCAGATAGGTCAAAATAAATTATATTGCTCTAAAGAGTCTGTCTTCTTATCTCTCTATACCAGGGGAATGGAGGACACGCCGATCGATACAGTAGCTGCGGTATACTCCTTGCAATTATCAATAGCTGATTTTGTCTTCCCAGGGCTGCATCTATTAATACCAGATAATAACATCCTTCTGGACATAACTTCTGAGGGGATGATGGAATTTTTTAAAAGTTTGCTCATTGGATGACCTTGTTGTCAATGAAAATGTGTCTCACCACATGTAAGACACAGGGGAAAAGACCCAGCCCAATGCAATGAAAAATACTCAGCTGTAGGCCTATCTTGATAGCAAACGCAGAGGATCCTCTAACAAGGTGCACTATAGGAAATAAAACGACATCAACTAAGAATGTAATTTATAATCGTATTTCTTAGGTTAACTGACATATGTTAAGGTATTAACCTACATTATCAGATCATTTACATTTGGTTGATAAGCTGCTGTTTGATTTGGGGACAATAGGAAAAGTGCACTTTTATTGATGTAATTGTTGAGAAAGATTACATTTCATTTTTTGTGTGGGTGGGATTTATATAAAGGACTATACAGAATTTCACAGTAAGGAAATATTCAAGTGTTAGAATGGTATCCATACACGACGGGGAAACGCTCATTCCTGTTCGTTTCTGCATCAGGGAAGAGAAACAAATTGATAGTCTACTATGATATGAAAAATAACTAAATTAATTATTACTTACCGTTTTCTATGTGGTTAACACAATCTGACTTTTGAAAATCAGAAGAAAAAAATGCTTGACGTAAACCATGCAGGGATTGACAAAATATGGCAACACAGGTGTTTGTCACTCATACAGTCCAACCCCGAATGAACCCCTCCCAACCGCCCCAAGTCCCACCCTTGCAAACTAGGCTACTAGGCTACAATGTAAATCACCATTTGCAAGAAAATGTAGCCAGGGCATGTTTATTTAACACAGGAGAACACCGAGGAAGAGAAAAAACACACATTCATATTATTTCACAGATGAAAATACATTATTGGTTGTTTGTTATAGCCTATCTTGAATTGAAACTGAACTAAAACACGTTGCACACTAAAAATGTAATTGTAGACTGCTACAAATAAACGCTCTTGTGGATAATAACGCTCTTGTTTAAATTAATATTGCATCGAAAGGGGGTGAAGTAGGCCTCCAGCACAGCATCACCAAAGTCAAATGTACAATGAAATACAAATTAACTCTTTGTGTCAACACTTTTGTTTCCAATCTTTTCTTCCACATTATGTACAAAAATTTAAATTAGGGCTATATGATAAAATATAGAGCACATCGTTCGCAATAAATTAATGTTAGAAGCTATAGAAACGTAATCTAATTAGATATACATAAAGTCACAGACCCATTTTTAGATACATTTATTTACTACACTTTAGACAAACTGATTATTCCGATGGTTGATATTTGGAAATATATGTCTATATGGTATCAAATACGCTTCGTCGTGGAATCCAGAGCCTAGTGTGAAGCTTGTGACTTAAACAGTAACGGTGTGGTACATCCTAGCGGTCGCTCAACGCAATGGGCTGAACCTAGCCCAAGGTTTAACTCTCTCACACACAGCACAGTCCCCACACACCGAGCTAAAGGCGAGGGCAACAACGGCTACATCAAACCTCCCAAGCAGTGCTCCTGTTACGAACCCTCAAGTGAAGTCGAAGACGATTTTCATGTTCGACATATGAGAACGTAGATCGATCCGGAAAAAAATCTAAAGCTCCTTGGAAAGGACCGGGGTCTTTGGCGAGCAACTGACGGAAAAGAGGGGACTTTGGAGAGCAGCTCGAGACAAACGCGCAGCCGGGAGCAAAGCACCACGAGGGGGAAGAGCACATCTAGCCACCCAGCGCCAGTTGGGGTGTATTTTTTGTACTTTTTATAAACGCTCATTATACAAACGATTAGGTGCGTATAGAGACAAGGAACTATTTCATACTTCATAACTCCGACAAGGCGCGCCGATTCTGAGAAGACGCAAAACCAACTTTGAGTGGCAATTCGAACGAGTATGTTCCTTGCTTGTCCGCTGGCAATCAAACCGAACTTTTATAATTCCCCTTTACAACGGAATTGCATCATCAAGGCGCACTGGGAACAACTCACAACCATCCTCAAAAACTTTATCCGTCCCATCCGCTTCTAGCGGGTGTCGGCGACTGATGTCCAACGGCAAGGAGGTTATTTGAATGAGGATGCTGTCAATTATATGAAGATTAAAAAAAAAGACTGAACCACTTCGGGGACATTAAAAACACTTTCAGATGCACACAGCCACATTCACAGGAAGTACTCAGTCGTGGGACAAAAGTTATCTAGCCTAAATGAGATGGAAGAAAAGATGGACGGAAAGTATGAGCATTGAGGCAAACTGTTCGAATTCCGTCATCTAAATTATCAGAAGTTCACAACCCATGTGGACAATACTACTTAAAAGCATGGCTGAAGTATTGGATACACGCAAGAAAAGAATTGCATCAATGAATCTCCAGCACCAGTGAAAGAAAGCTCCACAGAAAAGGAGAAAAGCTGACCTTCCGCGACGTAGACCCCCATGAATGCTGGGCGTAACAAGCGAGATTTTGTGTGTTGTTGGAGGAGGTGGATAGCAAGAGAAGAGAGACAGATAGTCTGAGAGTGAAGCAGCTAATTGCTTAGTCTGTCCCTCATTACCATATCCAGTGTGTGTCCGCTGGACTTCAGCCAATCCCTCTCACACAGTACCATTAATCGTAATGCATTATTCACTATCATAATTATATACCGACATGCGCAATCCACGCAACAGCAACACTAGCTAATTCCCGTAATTTTTGCAACCAGACTATTTGTGATTTTTTTTTTTTCATTCGGTCGCTGCTGATGTATCTGCAAAAAGCAGAAACATCTCGCAGCGTATCAGCAGCATGTCCCGTCGCAAGCAAGCGAAGCCACAGCACCTCAAGTCGGACGAGGATTCCACAATAGCCGGGGTGGTATCCGAAAATGGTAAGTTATGCTTCTATCTGCGGTTGGGACAATCTTTTTAAACGCATGTCCAAGTCTACAAAACGTATTGTTTTCTCTGAATGCAAGCTTTTCCGGGACATCATTTGTGTTGGAAAGGCTATGTTTTTATGTAGAAGTGACTTTATAATATCGGTCATATGACTTAAAATTGAATGTGTTTCTACATCTATATGTCGCGGTCCCTGCGAAACTTTGCTTATGGTTTTACGCATAGATCTCCTTGTCGCTTCCATCGGTTTCATCATGTTGTGAAACCCAACGCAACCTCCAAATGAGATGGGAACTCTTTATTTACCTACTCCAATAACTAGCCTACCTGTTTTATTACAAGAAAGTCATTTGGTGACATTTCAAGCTTTATTCAGAGCATGTTAAGGTACTATCAAAAACACTTTTGAAGTCACTTTTAATAGCCTACCGTTGTTGGTTGTGCTTTTAGGTAACAAAGCAACATAACACAAGCAAATGCAATGGCCTCAAGTCGGTATTTAACAGTTTTAATTCGATAACTCCCACAACAATTTCATACCTGTCTTAGTTTTTACATGCAAATAGATCTCCTACTGCGTTATACGAGTGCAAGTGAGCTATCTGTTTCAGAGTATGGTCCATAAGAAACTCCGATAGTTTTCGTATCAAGAAACTAAACAGTTTGAAACTATTTTAATATGAGTTCAAATATTATATGAATCAAAAAAGTGTTTTCTTTAAACGCAACCTCATCAGTTGGTGTGTCTCTCTCTCTCTCTCTCTCTCTCTCTCTGACACACACACACACACACACACACACACACACACACACACACACACACACAGCACACAGCACACAGCACGCAAGATGTAAACATTTTAAATACCAAGCAATGTAATTATGTTGAACATACCACGCTCTACATCATATTTATGGCTTCGGACTTTGAGAAAGTATTTACATCAATACATTGCATAACATTTTCTTCCTAAAAGAGGACAATACATAGTCGTTTTGATTTATTTCTGTCGGCATACGGTAGGTTATTTTCCAGTGTCGATGCCTATGCTGGCATTCAAAGGAGCGGATTGCATATAATGCGATAGATTAAGTGCAGAGCATGTTTTGTCATGGAACTGTTTTTGTTTACTGCCTCACAAATGTATCACACTTGGTTTGTTTTCGTGTAGTTCCCTATGTCTACACGGTCAGTTGACAGGGTTAGCCGTGTGAAAGAGGTCACTCTTTTCTAGAAATATGTGCTGCATGCGCCTGAAGAGTGTAAAACCTTTTAATTTTTGAAAACTAAAGTGAAATCTTCACCCAAAGCACACGACACGAAAATGCATGTCAGTTTGTTTTTATAGCCTATCCGGACATTTTTTTAAATAAAGATTAAAACAATTCCTCCATATATTAATGTTGAAAAACCTTTATCGAATACAAATCTTCGATAGCGTTTTACATCAGGTCCCGGTGATTGGTCTATAATGTAGTTTAATGCACATGTAAACTCATACATGGGTAATTATGCACGATTCATTATTGAGTAAAGATTCGTTCAATATTTTAATTACATTGTTTGTTTTGTTATTTATTATATATTTCAGGAATCGTGATCAAGCTACATAATTATTTGTAAAAACAATTTAAGTATCTGCAGCTTGCAAAAGTTCCTATATGCCTTAAAAATAATATAAATATATTTAAGTTTAGTGCGATATTTTACCATTTAAAACCTTCACAATACCTCTTTGTTTTTCCTCTCCAAAATGTATATTGCAATCCTAAGGATTTTTCAAGTCATTTTAACAGCATTCTGAAATTACCAACACGTTATTTTCCTTCTTCCTATTAGATCGAGAAAGAGTGTCATGTGTTAGTCAGCATTTCTTATTGACTATCCATACAGCTTACGTGGTATTCTCGACAAAACAACTGTCATTATCTTGAACCATCACTGACCAGCACATACTGCACATCCTTTGTACTGATCCTGTAAAAAAAAAATTAAAAGTGTGATGTCATCCCTAGGGAAAAATAACAGTCTTATTTCCTTGTGAACATTTTAGGGTGACCGAGTCACAATGCTGAGCATGGGTTGTGATTCATTTATTTACGCGTTGTCTTATCATACCAGACGTAACACATGAATAGGGCAGTCAGTGTCCCCCCCAAAATGTAATGTAGCTAGCTAAGATGATTGGACAATACATCACACTTGCCTCGCTTGTAGGTTGATTATAGCCATGAATTGCAAGAGTAAAGCCAGGGTTAAAGTATCATCTGTATAACAGGCTAGAAATACATTCTCTTGTATATATCAAGAACCATGGATAGTGAAATGGCATCTATCTATTAGTTACAGGCATATATGCTGAAAACAGCGTGGTTATGATTGACAAATGCCATCTATTGTGTTTTAGAGGGTAATAATGACCTTATAAAGGAAAGCATTCATTTAAAGATGATCCTCGTTAACTATAAGGGCGTTTTACGTGAGTAGGAGGAGGAAGGAGATCCGTATTTTCCAAATGAATTCAATAAGATGAGAAAAGAAGTGCTCTATGTGACGCATTCTTAAGAGCCTACTGTCATGGGCCTGTTCAAGAAAAAGTCACATCTCCTTCTCTCATATCAAAATAGCTGTGTCAATGAGAAAGCCCTCTTCAGTTCTGTTGGTTTGGATATTTTCCTCTTTATGGCAAATAGATCTGAGTGGAATGCCTCTCTCCTTCTGTCTTCTAAGTCTTGACTTATGAAAAGAGATGAAGACGAACGTAGTCGGTGGATCATGCTGCTACCAGCTCTCAGAGTCTCACGTCAGAGTTAGACGTTCTTTCAAACGTCTAATTTCAATACTGACTTGTGTCACGGGTGACCTGTCTGCACACACGGCTACACTCACTCATAGACATGTGTATGCAGAGACGCGCGCGCGCGCACACACACACACACACACACACACACACACACACACACCATACATGATGGCTGTGTGTGAACTACCGACGCCATGCTGCTTAGCATTTTAATAAGTTGATGTCGATTGCTACGGAGGATCCTTTCTGATGTTGGAAGAATGCACTGACTTGCTTGTTGTCAGAACAGACTGTGCTTCACTGAGAGAAGCCTTCACACGCCTTGGACAAAAGACAGTGATAGACCATTGGATAAGATACCCTACAATGCCGTATTTCCACCAATATGACCTGAAGTAACCATACCACTTTATGTCAGACAAAACGTATGATGTAACTGTGATCCGTTTACGTACTGCCGTAGTACAGCTACTGACAACACTATTGATTACTCTGCCTGAAGTCAAAATGGCGCATGTTGTACGAAGGAATTCAGAGGGTCCAATTCTCTTTCAGTACACTGTTAGGACTTATTGTCCATTCTGTTAGTCGCCGACCTGGCTGATTGTGTGTAACATCCCAGTCACGACACAGCAAGGGAACAGAGGCCTACAGAAACGAGTTGCTATACCTATACCCTAGTAGACGTTTTTCTAAATGTTATTGGATGAATCCAGACTTCTATTTTTATATCATATCTTTTCGGGGTCCCGGGTTCTGCAATTCTGATATCATGCTGTTGCTCTCGGCTGCGTTACACCTGTCTGCGTCTAATTGGGATTTATCAGTTACTTAAATCCCGCCTTGATTTGACCTTTTTTTGTGCTTAGGGCTTTTGTGGGGAATTTACGTTGTTGTCTAATGTAGCACTTTAGGGCCCTATTGTGTGGTGGCCTTGAAAAAGGGGAATCGCATGCAGTGCCAACAAGCGACTCTCGACCCCCCCCCCCCCCCCCCCCCTCCCCCTTACACCCCCCCAACCCCACCCCCCAGGCCTCCCAGCCACTTGCCCTGAAGTTGGCTGGTTAGAAAAGCTATGATAGAGCTGGCTGACTTAACCTTTGCCCACCTCGCCCTGCCAGGGGCTGCGGCTAGATGTCAAGCTCATAATACAATTAGAACAGCTGTGCCATTGACCTTGGCAGCGCGGCTTACCCGTGTCCTAGGCAGTGTTAACAGCGACAAGCTTTCATCTCACTGCTGCTTCCTCTGCATCAGGTCCCGTTAGAGCTCTTTCCCCAGGGGTGAGGGAGAACACACACACACACACACACCTACCTGAAAATACAACTATTTAAAGTGAATCCTCTCCAGCCGTTCATAATGGCAAACCTCTTTAAGTGACACAGTGTTAGGGTGTCTGCTAACACTTAGGAAACATTTGCAAGTGAACGAGCGAAGGAAGAGAGGGAAAACATATTGAAGTGGATGGATGGAATTAAGAAAGAGATAGAGAGATGATATATAGTGAGGGAACGTCCTGATAGCAGTGACAACATGGGCTGTATCCCCACTTGCCATTCAGTGAGGCTTTGTTTGGCATTTGTTTTAATCCTCTCGCATCATTTCAGTGGAAGACTCTGGACCACCCACACAGCCATGCCAAATATGTTTCCAAGAAGAAGGCACCCCAATATGGCTGTCTTTTAATTACAACCCCTAGAGCTTAAAAACACAATAACTATCATTCCCCTTGATGAAGAGGAACTCGCCAACGTCGTGGCAAACAATCATCCGGAGAGAAGGCTGTCATTGAATACTGTATTGCATACGCTTAGGCAAACACATCGCTAATGTTTGGGCTGGGGCCACATCTGCATGCAGTGACAAAGACCCCTCTGTCAGAGAGGATAGGATATTACTGTACCACTATGCGTGAGGGCCAGGCCTGTGAAATAGAGAGCTCTGCCTGGTGGGGGACTGCTCTGCAGGTGCGGATGGGGATGTGCGTGATGGTCCTGGTGGGGAGATCCGAGAGAGAGGAGCTGTTTGAGACGTGGCGTACATATATCACCAGCGGCTCTGTCTTGGAGGGAGGCAGCAGGGATAGTCACCGCCGTGTGTGTGTGTGTGTGTGTGTGTTGGAGAGGTGGCATTTTGGGAATGTCCTCTGCTCCTTAGCCATCTTGACGGGACGGTTGTCGTACAAAAGGGTAGTCGAAATGTAAAAGCAACACAGGGAAATTGGGGGAGATAGTGAGAAAAATAATGCAGTGGAAAAAATTAATTTGTACAGGAATTCTAACATTGTTGAACCCTGCAGGCATCCTTATTATCCCTCCTCCTCACCCCCCTGTCTCACAGCTTGGGCTGGACCTATAGCGATTCATCTCTCTTTTAAGGATCCTAAGCTCTCCTAAATGCTGGAGGGAAAAAAAATGCTTTTTTAAGGGGAAGAGGAGTTGGCGAGTCCGGGGATGTGTGATTGAGGCTGAACTCGGACCTAAGTGGAAGTGCTTGGTAGAGGGTTCAGGCCATGCTATCATGTCATCAAGCATGAGATATCATAAGAAACAATGTTTGTTTAGGCAAAAGAGAAGCTTTTAAATTAGATCAGGTAATTTTCCAGAGTAAAAAGCTTTTGTAACTTGTGTAATAAAATAATTATTTTCTAACATTTTGGGTGCTTTCTATTTATTTTGTATGATTATAGAGTTTATATGAATTGCAAGTGTGTGTGTGTGTGTGTGTGTGTGTGTGTGTGTGTGTGTGTGTGCCTGCGTGCGGGTGTTTGCATGTATGACTGTACCTCACACATCTCTGTGTGTGTGTTTGGGGTGTAGCGGTGGTGTGTGCGTTTGCCCTGCTGTTTGTGAATCTGGAAATTGTTAAAGGCCCAGTGCAGTCAAAAACATGATTGTATATATATTCCCACACTATGAGGTTGGAATAATACTGTGATAATGCCCTTTTAGTGTAAGAGCTGTTTTGAAAAGACCACCTGAAATGTCAGGCTGTTTTGGTGGGATGGAGATTTGGCCTGCCTGGTGACATCACCAGGCAGTACATTAGTTACGTCCAATAAGAAAGAGAGTTCCTAACCTCTCTGCCAATAACAGCTCGTTTTCAGTTTTCCCCACTCAAACCACTCAGACAGTCCTAGAACAATTCTTGCTTGGAAAATAGCTCTTTGCTAAGAATCTATTTTAGTTTATATTTTACCATTCTTATTGAAAACAATCACAGTGAGGTACTTAAGTGTTACCCAGAAATGCTTCAATGTTAAGATAAAAATGGCTGCATTGGACCTTTAAGAATGGAGACTTTGTAATTGCTTAATAATTTGCTAAATACATTGCTCAGTGGCTGTCACAGAATCAGTAGAGAGCATGAATACCTCTTTTGAGGTAACATGTGAGATTAGCGGTTTCCGTTAGCATGCCGAAGATTGCTGAGCAAGATAGTGGATACAACGATACAACGTCTTACAAGCCCCCTATTGATTGTGTTGAGCTTCATATTTGCATTTGAGTAAAGGAAGACTCTTAAAGAAATGAAAACCACATTGGATTTTCCAATGCCTTCCTTTCTCATGCTATAAGAGAATCAATACAACCCCCCCCCACACACACACACACACACAAAGTCACATTCACACGAAACAAGATCTAGCCTCAGTCGCATAGAACCTAAAGAACAACCTGTCTGGTGTATTATACTTCCTCTAGAAAAGGTAGTTAATTTGTATCATCTCAAAAAAAAGAATGTGTTTCATTTACCACGTATTTGTTTTATTTGCAGAGATTTGCACCAGAATGAGAAAATCAACCCCGTAATCAAATGCTTATCTTCCCAGAAAGAAGTCTCTAGTTGTCTCAATAAGACAGCGATAACCTTCCCAATGTTAGTCCTGAAATGATATTCCTATGTAACAAACTGTACCTTCCAGATTGTAGGCATACTAAACAAAATAAATATATATATATATTGAATATTTGCATTATACTACTGTCGTCTGCTTTTATTTTAGCGATAGGGATATGGATGATTCACATATGATCTCAATCAGTTCACAAAGTCAATGAAATAAATGAACCATTGTGGTGATATGTTTCTATGACACATGTATGTGGACCAACACATTTTAGCAAAGAAAGGGATTGTTGAAAAGCGGTGATACCTCAATTTCAAATTCTTGTTCATATAAATGTTCTGAACAGTAGGACATGGCCAGAATTGGGGCCTCAACTTAACTCTGTTGGAATGCAATGAAATGTACAGTATGTGATACACACATCCTCAAATAATTGCCCTTCAAATTTACAGTAATCTCACTATAGTGAGAATTCTCAATAGATTCATTTGTATTCATCTTGAACATGCAAAATCCCCAAAATGCTTAGATCTAGATAACAGATATTAAAATACTCAAATCACAATTGATCAATGTAGGCCAACAAATGCACTCACTTACAAAGCAAATGAATGAATGAAATTAGAGATTGACAATAATAACTGCTATAATAAATGCTAATAACGAATCGGTTTATAACAATGCCTACTCATTGAGATTATTGACCTTTCACCCTGAATTATGGAAATGAGCCCCTGTGTCAGTTGATCGGCTAAGGGGATTTCTGCCTTCAATCACGTGGCATTTCTATTTCCAATAACTTGCTCTTTTCATAGTTTTGTATTGGTGTCGTGTTAAGTCAATAACTGATTTCACACAAAGCATACGTAGGTACATTTGTGCAAATGGAAGCTGTGTGGCCTATACCACTAAAATGACTTCATGTACACCACTAAAGACACAATATATGAAAAATACTGTTTGAATGGTACGCAATTCTTTCATGCCTGGCTCCCACTGGGCGTCATGTTTGTTGTCATATCGTTAACCTAATTTTGTATATTTAAAATGTATGCCATTGTGTCACACCACACAGGAAGAAATCAAACAATGCCTGCAACTGGCGTCACTCTGCCCTCAGTGTGCTCCAGGGGATGAACGGATAGCATTTCCAAAAGGCCTTTCGGTTTATTATTAATTAAGTTAAAGACACCGGACCCTGATGGTGTAATGTCGTCGCCCCCTTGGCCAGAAATTACAAGAAGAGTGATGAATTATTTCACTAATGACTCATTAAACTGACACGTAGGAGTCACAAAGGCTGTGATACAGGTCGGCGATGTCGTGCCCTTCGAAATGAACTGAAGCATAGAGCAACGTACGTTCCCTCACTGTTTTCTGCGTGTTGAATGAACCACTGTAGTCTGTAAAATGTAAAACGTTTGGATTGATTTGGGGGGGGGGGGGGGTAATTTATGGTAATGAGAAGGTATTCCTGTTGTTGATGTGTGTGTGTGTTCCAGTACACCTGTATAGTACACCCTCAACCACAGCATATTTATTTTGGCCATTGCCACCACTTTTGTCTAAATAGTAAAAAGGAGGGTGTATTGGGGGTGGAAGACAGTTGTATGTGTGTTCTGACATTTTGAAAGTACATTTGAACAACAACAACAAAAAGCCACCCGAACCAGACTCCACACTAGTCTAAATGTAACCCTTAACTGCAAGCATCAACACCGCATGTGTCCTGGTACGTTCCTCCCATTTGTTGACTTGTGGCTGAGTGGTTCCCTGGAGAAGTGCCATGTCTGGTTTTGCTTTGATTTTTGTTTCACCTGTGTTTGTTCCTTTGCCCCCACAGGCAAACATGCTCATACATAAACACCTACAATACCCTATTATCTCTCTCTCACACACACACACACACACACACACACACACACATATATGTATATATAAACATGACTACCTGGGATGGCATTTTGAATTAGGTTTTAAAACACTTGCACTAGGGTTAGTGTGGAAATACGACTTAATATCTTCACTCTCTGTTACTGGGTCAAAAAGTATTTGTAGTGGATCTGTTGGATTTATTATCTTTAGCAAATGATCATACAATTCAATATGTTTTTATTTTGAGTGAGTTCAAATTCATGTTACTATTTATAGTTGTATTATTCTTTTCACACACACACACACACACACATATATAATTGTTACATAATTCACTGATTGAGATAATATACTAATTGGTAATAAATAGTCTTGAAATGCATTTTCAGGCTGAAAAAAAACACTGAACCATAGTAACCTAAAAGGTGATCCATGTCTTTACATTTGACCATTTTCAAAGGTTTCACATCGACCCCCACTATTTTTCTCCTTGTGATTTTTTTATTTACACACGGGTTAAACACTTCAAAACAAGCAAATTATGTTTCTGAGGAGCTAGAAAACGCGTCTATTGGTGTCAAGTCATAGTGGCTGGGGTCTCTGAAGTAAAGCAGTCATGCAGTTTTTCATGTAGGAGAGTAGCAAGCTCTCACTATGGGAATAATTAACACACGGTCCACACACGCGCACACACACACACGCACACGCACAAAGACTCAGCCATGCATCCACTTGAACATGAGATAAAATAAACAGATAAGGGGGCATGTATTCATGGTTTGATCAGGTGTGAATTAGGACCATGTTCGGATGAACCTACTTGCTTTCTTGGCCCTTGATGGCAGTATGCGGAAGAGGAAGTGGCTTCTTACAACTGTGATTAAACATGTGTAACTAATCAGAGACTGCTGCCATGGCACTAGCATGTAATTTGTTGAGTCTCATTTCAAAAAGGGAGAGAGAGGAGGAAAGATGAACAAACCTAACTGAGTAACAAAAGCTGCATGTTACTAATTTAAAAAGAGAATGTTTCTCATTTCAAAAGATGTACTGTCATAAGGGCACAATTTTCAGTAATTCATATATTTTGGGCTCACATCCTCATTTACATTATGGGTCAAATTTCCCAGGACATTCTGGGAGAAATAAGCAACAACAATAGCGACAACAAGTCTCAACCATTTTAATTTGAAACATATTCTCCAAATATCTCTCAAAGTAGAATACACTGGTCCTCCATATTGCATTGCAGCTAGTCACAAACAGTTGCTGAAGGTTGAATTTATTTATTCACTTATTCACTTTAGATGCAGGGCTTATGTATTACCTTAGCAATGCTAAATGAAGAGGCTCAAGCATTTGAAATTCAGGTGGAAATGGCGGGGCTTGATAGCATAGGAGAATCATAATGGGCCCATCAAAGACCTGATTTGTACCCAACAGACGAGGCAGCTGTGAATTGCATGAAATATTGGAAATCAATAGCTTCTATGGAATTTCATTAAGCGGCAGTATCCACAATTGATAGGCCCTCATAATTTGATGGATTGCACAAAGAAAATTATTAGCCTGGCTCTATTGAGAGGGCTCGAATGCGCAAAACTGGGTCTTGAGAATTGGTGAACTAGGGCAATTTGTTCAGACTAAAAAAAAATAAAAGAATATTGATTTTGGTCACGTTAAAAGAAAGAAAAAAAATAATTAAAGGTTAAATCTTTGCAGAGCTGCTCTGCAGAATATGTGTTGAAATTCTATTGATTATTTATTCATTAATTCTTATTTTTTGTCTCCCTCCCATCATTCTGTCTTTCTCCCTCCCCCTTCCATCCCCTTCTATCCTCAGCCACAGGAGAAGTGCTGGATGACGCAGACAGTGGGAATGAGAGCCGCAGTGGGAGTGAGGAGACCCATGTGTGTGAGAAGTGTTGTGCCGAGTTCTTCAAGTGGTCTGATTTCTGTGAACACCTGACGAGCTGCATCAAGAACCCCCTGGTGCTCATAGTAAACGAAAACGAGACTGAACCCTCCCGGGAGTATCCTGCAGAGCCATCGCCCTCGCCAAGCTGTCGTAGTGACCAGGCAGACAGCGAGGACGCTGGAGAGGGCAGCAGCCACAGCCCCGGTGAGGACGATGAGGGCGCAGAGATAGCCCTGGAGGGGAGCAGTGCCCTGGACAAGGAGGACGAGCCCATGGAGCTGTCGCTTGAGAAACCGGTGGACCTCGAAGAGAGTGACACCTCCCCACAGCCAGATGGTGCTCTACCTCAGCTTTGCGATCCTGCCCCATCCTCTGGGAAGAGCTACAGCATGCCGAGCACCAACGTCACCCTGGAGACGCTACACAGCACCAGCGTGGCAGTGGCTCAGTTCTCCCAGAGTGTCCATGCCGCGGTGGCCGGTAGCGGGGTCTCCCCATTGGCCATCCCCATGATCCTGGACCAGCTGATGGCGCTGCAGCAGCAACAGATCCACCAACTCCAACTGATCGAACAGATCCGCAGTCAGGTGGCGTTGATGCAAAGGCAGCCCTCCGTCACCCAGCCAACCCAGAACCATCACCGCCACCACCACAGCACAGTTGCTGGCTCCCAGGGGCCGTCATCCTCCAGTCTCCCTGCCGTGCCCAGCCAACTCCAGCAGTTACACAACTTCATCACTCCCCCTGTCCACCAGCTACCCATCAGGTTGCCCTCACCGCTAAACAGCCTGGGCTCCTCCTCCTCCTCCCTCACCTCTGCTATAGATGGGCCCCTCTTCTCCCATACCCAGCAGAGTAGCAATCAGCAGTCAAATGTTTCGATGCCCAACACCACCTCAGCAAACTCCTCTTTCCCTCCATCCAGTGGTAATGTGCTGTCGTCTCTACTGCCTCCCTGCATGGCTTCAATCACACACAGCAGCAGCAGTGGAGCTGAATCCACAGGTGGAGGAGGCATGAGCAGCAGCAGTACAGCTCTGCCAAGGAATTCCAGCAGCCCCCTTTCACTAGGCCACAGCAGCCTCCTGAGCACCAGTCCCTCCAATCTACCACTGATACCTCACAGTTCATCTAGCAGTGTCATCTTCCCAAACCCGCTAGCCAGTATAGCTGCCACGGCCAATGCACTTGACCCACTCTCCGCTCTGATGAGGCACCGCAAGGGAAAGCCCCCCAACGTGTCTGTCTTCGACACCAAGCCCAGCTCAGAGGACCCCTTCTTCAAGCATAAGTGTAGGTTCTGTGCCAAGGTGTTTGGCAGTGACAGTGCCCTGCAGATCCACCTGCGCTCTCACACCGGCGAACGGCCCTTCAAGTGCAACATCTGCGGAAACCGGTTCTCCACCAAGGGAAATCTGAAGGTCCACTTCCAGAGGCACAAGGAGAAGTACCCGCACGTCCAGATGAACCCTTATCCCGTGCCAGAATACCTGGATAACGTGCCGACCAGCTCAGGCATACCATATGGTATGTCCTTCCCCCCAGAGAAGCCGGTGACCACCTGGCTGGACAGCAAACCTGTTCTCCCCACAGTCCCCACCTCAGTCGGGCTCCAGTTCCCCACAACTCTCCCCAGCATGATGGGAGGCTACGGTGATTCCCCGAGCCTCACTCCCCTTAGCAGATCACCCCAGAGGCCCTCCCCACCCTCCAGTGAGTGTGCCTCTCGGTCACCTAACCTCTTCACTGAAGCAGGCATGATCACCACCTCACAGTCTCCACAGCCCAACTTAGGGGGTGACATGCCTCCCATTCTTAAACCAGAGGGCATCCACCTGCCCCCAAACCTACCCACTTCCAGGCCTGGTGAGAACACGACCACCACCACCACCGTTACTCAAGTGGTCCTCGCCACCACGGTCAACGCGACCACATCCACTAGCAGCTATACTGAACCCATCATTGCCCCCTCCTCGGTTTCCCATCCAATCCTTCCCATGATCTCTGATCAGTTCAAGGCCAAGTTTCCGTTCGGCGGCCTCCTGGACTCTATGCAAACGTCTGAGACCTCAAAGCTGCAGCAGCTGGTGGAGAACATCGACAAGAAGATGACCGACCCCAACCAGTGTGTCATCTGTCACCGTGTGCTCAGCTGCCAGAGCGCCCTCAAGATGCACTACCGCATTCACACAGGGGAAAGGCCTTTCAAATGTAAGGTCTGCGGCCGAGCGTTCACCACCAAGGGCAATCTGAAAACACACTTTGGGGTCCATCGTTCCAAGCCCCCTCTCCGGGTCCAACACTCCTGCCCCATCTGCCAGAAGAAGTTCACGAACGCTGTAGTCCTGCAACAGCACATCCGCATGCACATGGGGGGCCAGATCCCCAACACCCCCCTGCCTGAGAGTCTTCAGGAGATGGACACCGACCTCTCCTTTGACGAGAAGAGCTTAGACGCCATGAGCAACTACGATGACGAGCTACTGGATGAGATGGAGGCAGCTATGGAGGACGAAGCAGAGCTGAAAGAAGGAGAGATGATGATGGACCCATCCAAACCTCTCCATCCATATTCAGGAATGTCCCCTGGTCGCTCCCCACCTACCTCTGTCATCTCCAGCATTGCTGCTCTGGAGAACCAGATGAAGATGATCGACTCCTCTGTCAATATGAGTCGCTCGTTCGGGCTGAAGCCCATGCAGAATGGTGGCGGGTTTGGAGGGGAGAATGACTTCTTCAACAATGACTCGCTGTATGCCTCGGGGGACCTGGAAGGCCAGAGTGTTGGAAGCCCGGCACTATCTGAGTCCTCAGGCTCCATGCAGCCACTCTCCCCTGCTCACAGTCACCCTGAGAGTCATCGATCCAAGTCCCCAGCCACACTCAACCATAGCAGCAGCACTGCAGCAGAGGGGCAGGAGAACAACGGGATGGCTACAGTGAAGTCTGAGAAGTCAGACACCCCATCCCCGGCACCTGTGTCTGAAGGTAATGTGGCATTGGACCTGACTGCTAGTCTAACCCAGCCTAGCAGACACTTCATCAAGGAGGAGAACCACTTCAACATGATGTTCCTGGGCAGAGATAGAGGTATATTCAATGATCCTGGTTTTGATATGGTTCATTTATTGTTAATTTGTTTCCTAGGAAAATTAATAAATACAAATCACAGTTTACGTGAATGATATCTGAAATGTCTAAAATCATTGTGTTCCACGTGTCATTTGAATAACACACGTCTCCGTTCTCCCAACTAAACATATCCTCTTTTTTTTCTCTCTAGGTCTGAGCAACTCTAGCTTGCTAAACACAGCATCCAACATGATCAAAATGGAGATGAATGGGCACAGGCACAGAAAGCCCATGTCCCTGAATGACGGTCCTTACATGCCTGTGGGCATCCAAGTGCCCGCTTCTGCACCCCAGACCAACATGAGCCCCAGTATCACCCCCATGCTGGCACCGCCAACTCCCCGTCGCACCCCCAAGCAGCACAACTGCCACAACTGTGGGAAGAACTTCTCCTCGGCTAGTGCCCTGCAGATCCATGAGCGCACACACACAGGAGAGAAACCATTCGGCTGCTCGATCTGTGGAAGAGCCTTCACCACTAAAGGCAACCTGAAGGTATGAGAGAGAATATAATAATAAAATGCATTTAAAGTATAGGAAAAGGGGTACATTTGT